>NC_064430.1:29267500-29272500 GCF_023375975.1 Astyanax mexicanus | reverse complement strand
TTACATATTTACATTATAGTTACATATTCATATTTCTCCCAATTATCACCTATTATATTACACTGACATAACTCTAATATTTTATAGCAGAGACTAAAAACATAAAATAAATGTTATACATTAATTTGTATTTGATTAAGTAAAATAAAATAGTATTTGACTTTCTCCCATTCAGCAAGACTTATGACCAGATTTGTGCCCATGAAGTACATAAAAATGGGTCCTGTCTCTTTAAGAAAGCGCTCTTAATCTCACCTCATTATGTGTATAAAGGACCCCTGTCACAAAATCAGTATCTTCCATTCAGACCTCTCAACCCCCACATGGGCATAACCAAAGAGCTGTCAAACAAGGTCAGGGACATGACTGTAACCCTGCACAAGGCTGGAATGGGCTACAGGACCATCTTGCAAGAAGCTTGGTGAGATAACAGTCAATCACCCTTGCTCTGGATCTCTATGCAAGATCCCACCTTGTGGGGTAAAGAGGATTTTGAGAAAGGGGAAGTGTTATAACATAGGAGAAGTTTGTTAATGATCTCAAGGGAGCTGGAAACACAGTCACCAAGACTTACCATCTTTGGAGGCACAGGAATAGGAATACTGGATATGACCCTAACAACATCATCTCCACTAATAAATGTGGAGGTGAAAACATTCTGCTTTAAGGCTGTTTCTCTAATATGGGTTCAGGAAGACTCCACCGCATTGAGGGGGCGATAAATGGGGAAATGTGCCATAGAATCTTGAATGAGAACCTCCTGATCTCAACCAGAACACTGAACATGGGTCTTCCAGCATGACGATGACCCAAAACATACGGCCAAGGCAACAAAGGAGTGGCTTAAGAAGACGCATATTAAGGTTCTCGAATAGCCTAGCCAGTCTACTGTCCTTAATCCAATATAAAATCTGCTGAAACTTTGATTTACCAAGTGACATCCTGGAAACCTTTAGGATTGGAGACTTTCTTTAAAGAGGAGTAGAGCCAACAAACCCTCTGATAATTAATATGATATTTCAGGCAGTTGCCAAGATGTTGCTTAGCAGGTGCAAAAGAGTTTCTAAGTATCCCAGGTGGTTGCTATGATGTCTCAGGTGGTTGCTCAGGTGTTGCCCTAGGGTTGCTCTGGTAATGCCCAATGTTTTCTTTAATGTCTTTTTCATTTGAGCTCATAATTGTTTGTTTTATTGCTCTTTGTTCTATTTTCCCTAAGAAACACAGCCAGGTTGTAAAATATTTTGCACTTCAATCTGACTAAAAACAATTTACAACACTTGTAACAGTATTTATGGCAGCCAGCAAATCAAACTATTATGAAATTGCCACAGGAAATCCTTAAAGAACCATAAAGGATAGGAAATAAATGGTTCTTTAATGATTTAATTGTGTTGCTTGATAATAGTTTAATTTGCTGATTTTATATGACTCCAAACTCTGGTCTATATACAACAATACGAGTAGGCAATTTGCTATGAATACTATTGCTAATACTAAGTGTTCTGGTGTCATTTTAAACACTTTGATTTTCTTTTTAATAGGATTTTAAACTGTGATTTCTACATAGCATAACGTGTAAAATATAGTGTATTTAACCTGTAAACAGATGTATTTTATTCTTAGTTAAGAGGAAGGTCTGCATTTCCAAAATGTTACACTGTTTTACTTTCTGGTGTATGTTTGTTGTTGATTAGAACTGGTTGAATTTTGTTTATTGGGCTGTTTCTTCTGTTTC
The DNA here is from genome assembly GCF_023375975.1 of Astyanax mexicanus. Lineage (NCBI taxonomy): Eukaryota > Metazoa > Chordata > Actinopteri > Characiformes > Acestrorhamphidae > Astyanax > Astyanax mexicanus. The sequence goes on along the minus strand of NC_064430.1, from coordinate 29,270,765 downwards.
TTTTCCATTTTCAGTCTCTGCACAAGAAGCACTCGCAGCTTCTCCTCCAGCTACACTGTGTACGCAGCTACCATAATACACGGTTGAGATGCGCACTACCAGTTTCACACAGGAGATCCCTCTGTTACTTTTGTACGGATAATATACAGGGGTTGAAACTGAAACACCTGTCATTTTAGTGTGGGAGGTTTCATGGCTAAATTGGAGCAGCCTGGTGGCCTGACAGCAAGTCTTTGTGATGCATCAAGAGCCACGGTATCCAGGGTAATGTCAGCATACCACCAAGAAGGACCAACCACATCCAACAGGATTAACTGTGGATGCTGTAAGAGGAAGCTGTCTGAAAGGGATGTTCGGGTGCTATCCAAAAAACATAAAACCACAGCTGCTCAAATCACGGCAGAATTCAATGTGCACCTTAACATTGTTATGTTTTTATTTTAAGTATGTTGTAATTATGATTATTATTATGAAGATTTTTCAGAATCCTGATCATTGGTGCACAACGCACAGCGCATGATCCGCATGGGCGGAGTGCCAGCACTGCCTATATTGTAGCCTCGCACACACCTCTCTACAAATGTGTCAAATGACACAGACAGCAGCAACTGTGATTGGTTAGATTCAACACAAAAACATAAACCAGCCTTAAGTACAATCCTATTGAAGTGACCCAAATCACAATTAAAAATATCAGATTCTGTGTGTTTTTGCCACTTTTACTGCCACACAAAAGTAATGAAATCACGAAAAAAGATCAGATTTGGGCCACATTTAGCTGCTGTGTGAATATAGACATTGTGTATCTTCAAAGCCAGACACTTATCATGACAAAGCAAACCAGAGGAGAAAAACAAGAAATAAAGAAAAAATAAGGCGAAAGCGCTCAAACTCACAGATCGTCTGGTCTGAGGCTGCCTGCCACCGCCGTGGGTAATTACAAGTAAGTTGGCGGAGTGTGTGGAGTCGGGTGGAGGGGGGAAGAGGCGCGGTGGTGTGATTCTGTGGCTGTATCAGTGAAGTGTGTCTCCTAAATAGCTCTCTTGAATAAGCAATTAAACAATCTAAGCCAGGACTGGAGACCAGCATGCATAATGATGTGAGATAATTTGGGAATAAACAAAAGGCCCTGATTAGAGGCAGTGTGGAGACACAGGAGAGCGTGAATGTGTGAGTGTGTGTGTTTGTGTGTGTGTGTGAGTGAGTGTGTGTGTCTGTCACTGTGCAAATGTTCAGATGGGTTAAGGCTTCCAAAAAACGCTAAAACACCTCTTAACATGTAAAGTGATATTTTTAGGAAAAATTCAGTGTCAGTCAGCCAGAACATTAAAATCACGATTAAATTTACACTATTTGGTCAAAGCATTGTGACACCTGCTTATTCATATATATATATATATATATATATATATATATATATATATATATATATAGTATTTTTGCACCAGGAGTGGTATAAAGTTACCAAAAGCAGTGTGTAAGACTGGTGGAGGAGAACATGCCAAGATGCATGAAAAAGGTTTGAAAGCTCTGCAACTTTTTGGTTATTTCAGTCATTTTTCATTTTCTGCAAATAAATGCTCTAAATGACAAAAATGTTATTTAGAATTTGGGAAAAATGTTGTCCGTAGTTTATAGAATAAAACAACAGTGTTCATGTGTACAGTGCAATCCAAAAGTATTAGGACAGTGAGGCTGCTTCCATTATTTTTGCTATAGACTGAGAAAAAAAAACAATTTGATATTAAAAGAATAATATGAGACCAAGGATCAACTTATCAGCTTTTATTTCCAACAATTGACATCCCAGACTGGCTTTCCTATACTTTTTGATAATTAGTGGTTTCATCTTCTGGTGAAGCCTCTGTACCTTTGTTCATTAGGTCTTCTGTAAGCAGTAGATTGTGACACCGTCACTCCTGCCGTCTGGAGTTTGTTGCTGATGTCACTAACAGTTATTTTAGGCTCTTTTTTTACAGAACTCATGATTTTTCTTTCATCAACTGCTGCTGTTTTCCTTGGTCTACTTCTCCAACATCTGTTGCTTAGTACACCAGTGACGACTTTCTTCTTCAGGACATTCCATATGGTTGTACTGGCTTTGAACAATATTTTCCATCTTCTTTCAGCTTTACATTTGTTTGTTTTTTTTACCTATAGTCAGCTCTGTTTTCATGTTGAACTACAGGGGTTGGACAATGAAACTGAAACTCCTGTCATTTTAGTGTGGGAGGATTCAGGGATAAAAAGGACCAGCCTGGTGATCAATCTTCATTAATTGCACATTGCACCAGTAAGAGCAGAGTGTGAAGGTTCAATTAGCAGGGTAAGAGCACAGTTGGGTAATGTCAGCATACCACCAAAAAGGACGAAACACATCCAACAGGATTAACTGTGGACGCAAGACGAAGCTGTCTGAAAGGGATGTTCGGGTGCTAACCCGGATTGTATTCAAAAAACATGAAATCACGGCAGAATTCAATGTGCACCTCAACTCTCCTGTTTCCACCAGAACTGTCCGCCACCACAATAAATAATTGTGGTCTAAAACCAGATGTTTCAGTTTTATTGTCCAACCCTGTAACTATATAAATGCACAGTCTGCACACATAAAAAACACAAATCTATAACTAAACGTAGACCTTAGACATTCAGTTCTATTTATTGTTTGTCTAATTAATGTATCAGCACTCACCAAGGCAACAAAACACACCTGATAGTCACATGTTCCAATACTTTTGCTCACAAGAAAAATGGGTGGGTTCAAACAGAAGGTGCTATACTCTGAACTGTGTGTCAGATCCAGATGTAAAATGTTGATCTTTCATCTCATGTTCAGCTTTTAATATCAAATCCAAATATTTATAGTCTTTAACAGAAATAATAGAATCTATATATAATCTATAATCCTGAAAATGTTCAAGATCTTTAAGTCTAGGGTGAAAGCCAGTGTTTTTTGGGTGTCTTCGTGTCTATGTTACCTTCTGGCACATCAATTTCTTAAGTTCTGCAGGTATTTACCATTCCTCCATTCATAGTGTCATGGGCAGAATCTGGCCAGAATTGTCCATTTAATCTGTTTTTCAGCTGTAGAATCGAACAATTAAACAATGCACAAGATCCCACACACAAATGTGTAGAAGTTCTATAGCTTCTATTAGATAAGATATAATTTTCCTGTACAAAATTAATTATTTTTACAGTTTTGAGGGCTCTGGGACCAAAAACACTTAAAAATACACACAGTCGCAACATTGGGGGTTTA
>NC_064430.1:29182500-29262500 GCF_023375975.1 Astyanax mexicanus | reverse complement strand
GATTATCACAGGACTCCATTAGGAACCTCTACAACTCCATGCTGAGACACCTGAGATGAATGTTGCAGCAACACACTATTTCTGTAGGTGTAGCTCATTAAATAATACCCATATCAGTCTAAATGTATTTTATCTTCATTCTGAGTAGTTATCGACCTTATGTATTGATTTTATCTATCTATAGTATTTTATATTTATCAAACTAATGATGTTTATACACACTGTCAACAATAGATTGCGAGATTTACACACTTTACTGGGAAAATTTGATTGTGTTTTTGTGTGTGTGTGCATAAACAGTCTAATGTATCCTAGCAACCAGGCTTTCACTATCACTACATCACTACGTCCTTCCCTGTACACCATCACCAGTTTCCATGGTGAACTATCATCATATCTACACACACCCACTCAGAACTATATATATATAATTTGTAGTAATGCTTTGTGGCAATTCATTCTATACTGTTGGAAAGGTAATTTCTCTATTAAAGCTCCACTAGGTAGGATTGAGATTTTGTGCTCGCAGGCTCCCCCTACAGTTGTAGAGTGTAATAAATGTTTCAGGTGGATCAGTTTCTCTTTCTCGTTTTCTGGCTTTCACAGATATATTCGGTCTCTTTCCAGCTTCTGCCAGAGTGTCTGTATGTTAGTTTGTAAAGAATGAACCAGTAGTCCAGTAGTAGAACTGTTAGAACCAAAAGTCGGAAAGCAGGGCGCAGTTCTCGCGAGCGTTGGTCGCTTCTGCCTCGGAAAACTAACAGAGTCTGGTTTGAGCTCAGAGGAGCTCCGGCACAGAGAAAAGAGCACCACTATCCCTCCTATTACACCTCAATGCAGCGCTGCAGTGAATTTCAAGCTGTAATTTTACTTCTTTAAAAAGATCAAAAATCAAGGAAATCATACCTAGTGGAGCCTTAAATAATGAAACATATATAAGGGGAATGTATTTGTGGGATGAGCAGCATTTTGCCATTGCCAAACAGCTTATTCTGCCATTGACTCATTTGGTGTTTTAGGATCTTCTTTGGGTGTCATCTTCTTGGGATGTCCACTTCACATCCTGTCTCTGACATCCCCCCATTATATGGAACACTAGCTTAAAAGTGCTTTATCTCATGGGCCCTATCCAGATCCTTGCCGATTCCTGGAGCAGACAATATATTGACACTTGTTTTGAGCTTCTGGTACCCCTAGGTGCTGCCAATCAGGTGGAATCTACATATAGTTACAGCCAATAGCGCACAGCGTACTCTCAACCGGAAACCACCGTCTACCTGGAGGACTGCATCAAGCACTATAACATTTACACAGGACAGAGTGACCAATCCATATTTGGACACAGTCATACATACATTTTATACACACACAATCCTATACAATACACATACCTATGCATACATATACAAATCAATTTAGAGTATAATTATTTTTTTTTTATAATTTTAGAGCGTGCAGTTTCTGATCTCCATGTTTTTGGACTTTGGGCGGAAACCAGAGTCCCCGGAAGGAAATCCATGCAATGAGAACACACTGAGAACATGGAAACTCCACCCAGATAGGGACTTGAACCCAAGACCCCAGTGCTGGGAGGTAAAACAAACAAAGCTCCAAAATTATTTTGAGTGAGTCCTAGTACCATGTCCAAATTAGAGGCCAAGTTCCATATAATAGGGTATGTCAGACACACTGTGAAGTGGGTGTATAAAGAAAACGACACACCAAGAAGTTACACCTAAAACACCAAACGAATGGCAATCAATGGCAGAATAAGCTGTTTGATGATGGCAGAGAGGAGTTGGCAGATTTTTCATGGGTTCCACCCACATACTCATTCCACAAATGCATGTTCCTTACAGAGAAATTAACATGCTTTTCAATGGTATCAGATTTATTGCCAAGAAGAATTATTATCACAAAGAAATTATCTACCAAATACACATTTCCTTGGTTTTTGTGATATGTTATTTGGACATACATATACCTATACAGCGATTAAGCCTAGTCCTAGACCTAGTCCTTTTACTTTCAATGGAAAATCCCCATTTAAAATGCTGGGTAGTCAAAGACTAGGCTTAATCCATGTCCATCCATCCTTCAATTCATCCATCCATCCATCCATCCATCCAAGAAGCAAGCTACAAATCGTCGCTGACCAAAAAAAAAAATCTCCAAAACAGCAACTTTACAGGAGAGAGAAAAAAACTGTAAACTTTCAATGGAAGTCAATGTAAAAAGAGTTTATTTCAGGTCATTTTGAAGAGTTTCTATTGGTCTGTTTAATCAAGACATTTTGGCATTTTGGTGTAAGGGACAGTTTGTCTGTTTAAATTATGTAGCAAACTAAAAATCGACAAAAATGAAGATAAGTGTTTTTCAATGGACAACATTGAAATATAAATACCACATTTATATTTGAGGACAGATCTGCTCACTCTTGGTGAGATTTTAATCTCAGTGTCTTCATGAGGGAGAATTACCTGGAATAGTTTTCTCAGCGTCTTGAAGGAAGGAGTTCCTGGAGGTGCTGAACAATATCTGCTGCTTTTTCTTCACGCTGTGAAGCTCCAGCTCATCCCAATTAAATCACCTCAAATCACCATCTCAGTTCATCAGGTTTAGATCAGGGGATTGGGTCAGGTGGAGGACTAATACTTTGTATACTGTTTACTGTATAATTCCATATGTGTCCCATATGTGTTTTCATGTCTTTAATATTAATTCCACAATGTATAAAATAAATTAAATAAAGATATTAAGAAAAATATTGAATAAGAATGTGTGGTAATGGTACTAGTGGTACTATATATATATGGTATATGGTATACATGTGTTTTCATACCATGTTTTATGTCATATCATATCTGTGTATATGTGTGTGTGAGGGTCAGGGTGATAGGCCCTTTGGGGAAATGATGACATTCTGTCAGAACCGAGTCGGGGGGCTTTTGTCCCCCGTTGGCCCTGATGGCCCTTGACAGGCTTAATTAGTCATTCATTATCATATCGCTTAATTACTGGACTACTGGGCTCTTTCTCTGAGGAAACGGCCCTTCTGGGCACCAGCTCAAACTAGGACAGCCTGTTTCTTTCTTTTTGACCATTATTATTTTTGCCATCTCCTTATTTTGACTGAGACGGAGGAACAATGGGCACGGTGGCATTATGGGCCGCGTTCTGCACCATCTGTGCCAAAGCCAGGCGGGACAAAACTCCTCCATATGGTCCGGGATCGCCGTCCCGTAAACAGCCGCCGCGCTGAGAGACCTCTATTAAAGCTGAGACAAAGCAGAGAGAGGCTGAAGGACATTTCACTCACCTGAAGACGTCGTAGATTATAATGTAGATTTTTTTACCAAAATTCTAAAATTCTGTCATTTATTTCAGCTGTGAATGGAAGCAGATGCCGCCATTAATACAACACAAATATAGACAATTTATTTACTGCCCAAACCTGCCATTGCGATTTAGGGACTATTTAACCATATAACCCCTGCATGTATCCTTCCACCATTAATCCTTACATTTCTTGATATTTAAAAAAGTTCTCCTCATATTGGTGTCATACAAGCTGGTTTATGTGCTCAATAATATTAAAGGCTAAGCATCAACTAATATAAAAAAATTGTCAAACACATAAATGCAGCCTATGCTGAGTCCCTAACTTGTGATTATTGATGGTTAAAATATTTTTTCCCCCACAAATTCAAGGAATACAGCTTAAAAGACTTTTTGAGAAATTTGGTAACGCCCATTGTCTTCAGAGTCTGTCTAACATGTCATACCTGATGCAGATGGTAAAACACAAACCAAGCAGTTAAGCCAGATGAAATTAAGATAATGCAAATTGTGGGACCCCTGTGCACAAATGGCCCAAAGACCCCAAAATATCCAAAAAGTGGACAAAATTTGTAAAGTTTTAAAAGGGCAGACTGGAAAGGACCCTCCGCTCACTCCGTTATATGTAGTGCTCACTTCACTTCTGAAGATTAACTATGGAAAGCCGCCAGGAAAAGCACCCCATCTCAAGTCATGGATTACTGAAATGAGACATATTTAGTTTATTTGGTCAAACTAATATAAACAAACTAATATAAACAGATTGTCTCAGCTTTCGATTCATGCGACATAACCATGCTCCCAAGAGAGGGTGCTTTTACTGGCAGGGGTGCTGAATTCGCCACAACACCGGACTCGCGCAATGACTGGATTAAAACTGGCGCATTTCCAACGATATGAGTGTAAAGAAGTTAACGAGAGGTGTTCAAGATATATAGCTAATTACACATGGTGCTTAAAGCTCTCCTCCCCTTCAGTCAGAAAAGTGGACTTACAAAGCTCGGTGGCTTCTAGGCTAAAACTAGTTCAGGTAGTTAAATAATGGAGATTTATATAGAGTTGTTTATAAAGTCCACTTTTACAATCTAAACTATACTAGGGAGCAGATGTCTTAAAAAAGCTCTCTGCAAAGTTTCTAATCTTAGTTATTTACTTAGTTAACGTTACTGTAGATGCCTGGTGTCATTGTCTGCTTTGTTACTTTGCAGCTCTTTGAGAGAGAGTCAGATCCCAGTACAGTCTGCACAGCACTAGATATTATTATTATTATTCTCTAAAGTCTCCCCCACAATCACTGCAGATTTCTCTTCTTCGTCAATTTGAAAAATATCTTCAGAATTTAAAGAAGAACCAGCACTGGAAAAATACACAGTCCAAGTTCACCATAGCTAATGGTGTTACAGCAGTGCTATTCACTGTTTTCCTCCAGTGACTTCCAACCATCTGCGTCTTACTGCTATCTGATTAGCATACTGCTGCTGCTGCAGCTCAGCCAATCAGATCTCTCTTCTGCCCTGCCTCTAAACCCATACATCACCCAGTGATCCTCCAAAACTATCCCTCCAATTTTTAGCCTTTTATAAATTTGAGCTGAGGATGGAGTCAACAAAAATCAGGGGGTTTAGTGCTTCTTTAAGAATGCTTTGAATAATAATGAATTGAGACATTAGTTTAAATCATTTTGTAATGGTTAATAATATCTTAACTAGTGTCAATTAATAATTAGTTGTCAGAAATGTATTTTACAACGCTTGAAAGCATGTCTCTGCATTTAAAATCGAATTTTAAATTTACTGGCCATCTCAATGCAGTGTGTGGCTTAGCATTGTCTTTCTAAAATATGAAAGACCTTCAGTAAATGAGACAAATTTTTGTCTCAATAAAAGCATATGTTGTTCCAAAACCTCTATATTCTGTTTTCTATATTCAGACATGAGGAAAAAATGAATTTAACATGCCAGTGAGTTTATAAACCCCAAATGGTATATAAAAAAATAATGTTTAAGCCAGGAATGGGGGGAATGCATGGGGGCACGGTTTTTAGAAAGTGTAAGGGTGTCACAGATGAGAAGGGTGGAAGTAAGTGCAGAAATATTTATATTATTTATTAAATAAACAAACTAAAACAAACTAAAACAAACAAACAAACCAAAGCTTCACTAAAAATAAACAGAAAACAAACACGGGTAAACGCAAGACGAAATTACAAGACTGAAATAACTAAAATAACAAAGATGAGATTAAAGTATAATCAAAACTAAGAAACCAGTAACTCTAGAAACAAAAAACCAACCTGACAGACACACAGCAAGGTATCACACAAAAGACTAGACAAAGATCGCTTGAAACAAAGGGGCTTATATACATGAGGAGGGAACAGGAAACTGGAAACACCTGAGGATCAATCAAGAGGGGGCGGGGTTACAAATCACTGATGACAGGGTGGGGCTAGGGCGGAGACAAGACCAAAACACAACAGAAGCACATGACTGGGAAACATGACAGGTAAACAGAGGGGCAGGAGCACAAGAGACCAAATGAGGGAGAAACACAAGGCAGACATGGGCTAAGCTGTTACAAAGGGAGCTTTTAATACATTAACGTCTGCAGATATCTGTAAAACGATAATTCTTAATACATCACTATTTATGAACTATTTATTAGCATTTCTCACCAAACCAGTTTAACCCTTGTGTGGTGTTCGAAACATATATCAAAACACATTTTCAATAAACACACACTGTACACCCCCCCCCCCCCCCCCCCCCTTACACATTTATATTACATACAGTATGTTTGGCCAAGGGCTAATAAACATTGCTTCATTTTTATATTTGAAACTAAACACATTTTCTACTCATATCTTGAGTTTAATTCATTTTCTTTTACATTTTATTAAAAAACTAGTAAAAAGAAAAGAAAAATGAAAGAAATGTAACATAAGAAAGGTAAAGGGCAAATATTAACCATGTAAGCTGTAAAGCATTTTAATGTAGAATTGCTTAATTTGGCTAAAAAAAATAAATAAGTAACAAAGTAAACGAGTAACAAAAATATGAACACCACACAAGGGTTAAAAAGAATAAGGGAGCTTTTAATACATTAAAGTCTGCAGGTATCTGTAAAACGATACTTCTTAATAATTCACTATTTATGAACTATTTATTAACATTTCACACCAAACCAGTTTCAATTCTCTACATCTGAACCACTGAATCATGCAGAAATTCAGATTTGATTCGATTTGGATTAGGGATACTCATTTAATACCAACGTAAATATGATTTTTTTTTTGTTTGTAACATTTGGTGATAACGGCATAACTCTGCAACACAGAGAAAATCCCACAATGATCTCAATGGTTAGAATAAAATAGCATCTGTAAGCTACTCTTAACCTGATGAGGGCCTAAATATGTATGTTTGCATGTATATTTAATGCAGGAAAACAGAAAAAGCACGCAGCTCCAAACAAAACAATGGAGGTCCATAGGCCGGTACCATATGGACAACCTAATCCAATCTAATGTACCAGAGCCTGGCAGCAGCTTCTCTTTATATTACCACAATACACACGTAGCGTCACGGCTAACACACTCACCGTTAGGTCTAAATTTGGGGGATGTGTGTGTGTGTGTGTTGAAAGGATGGTGGGGGGGCAAAGATTAGAAGGTGCGAGACAGCAGATGGTTATGTCTAAAAAAGCAGTGAACAGTGGGGCTGGTGATGGCGTGGGGGGAGGTGGACGTTTGGGGGCAAAATATTTTAAGCATTGGCAAAAATACTAAACAACCAAACAAAAGGCCGGGTGTTTTAAAATCCACCAATCAGTATCCAGTAATGATTCACATTAGAATTATACAAGTTAAATAAACAACAAACAAACAAACAAATAAACAGCTGAGTTGATGACTATAGAATAATTGCTTTTATTATTACAATTAATGCTTAAAGCTCTAGTTACTTTAATTGTTCAATTCAGTCAATCAATCAATTAATCAATCAGTGAATCAATCAATCAACCTTTAATTAAAGGGTTGACCCTCCTTTACAATATAGCAGAGACTACAGATATGATAATATACAGATTTTACTCGTTTAAAAATAAGATAGCAGCTTTAAAAAAAAAAAAATAAGAGACCACCTAAAATTATGAGCTTCTTTAATTTTTGAAATTGAAAACCTCTGAAACATAATCAAGAGGAAAATATATGATCACAAGCCATCAAACCACCAAACTGAACTGCTTGAATTTTTGCACCAGGAGTAAAGCAGCATAAAGTTATCCAAAAGCAGTGTGTAAGACTGGTGGAGGGGGAGGACATGATGCCAAGATGCATGAAAAAAACTGTGATTAAAAACCAGGGTTATTCCACCAAATATTGATTTCTGAACTCTTAAAACTTTATGAATATGAACTTGTTTCCTTTGCATTATTTAAGGTCTGAAAGCTCTGCATCTTTTTTTGTTATTTCAGCCGTTTCTCATTTTCTGCAAATAATGCTCTAAATGACAATAATGTTATTTGGAATTTGGGAGAAATGTTGTCTGTAGTTTATAGAATAAAAAACATGTTCATTTTACTCAAACATAAACCTATAAATAGCAAAATCAGAGAAACTGATTCAGAAACTGAAGTGGTCTCTTGATTTTTCTTTTTTTTTCCCCAGAGCTGTAGTTGCAAGTGCAAGTGAGTAGAAATGTACTGTAAGCAAATCATTAAAGTAAAGCAACAACAGATAAATAAATAAATAAATAATAAAATAAATCAGTAAAATATACAAAAACAATAACTAAAATCAATGAAAGGAAGAACCCAAGAATAGTAATGGAATATTAAAGGACAAACACATCAATTTAGAAAAAAAGATAATAAAATAATGTTAATAAAAACTAACTACAATTAAATCAAACAGTTAAAAAAAAAAAGTAAAAAATGAGTCGAGTTGTGTTACATAATCGTTTCTGTGACATTATATTATTACTATATATATATATATATATATATATATATATATATATATATATATATATATATATATATAATGGTACCACTTTGAAATTAGACTACCCATATAAATGGTTTATAAATGGTTTATAAACTAAATTATAAAGTATTATTGATTAGGTTGTAAATGTCTTAAAACCATTGATAAGCAGTTACAACACATCAATTAAAAAGGCAACAGTGATCTGCTCAGTCATTAATTTATAGTAAAGAGTTAAACATACCTACAAATATATTAATAAGACAAGTTTAATGCTGATTGTTGAAAAACACAAAGTAAGATCAGCACCTAGAAATATCTGAGGCTTTGTCATTTTTTTTACTTACTGTTGTCATTTCTATCCATGTTGTTATTTATTTATTACCTGCTTATTAAAGAGTTTTAAAGTATTTGCAGCCTTATTGATAAAAAATAATAATCTCATTTATAAACCATTAATAAACTCTTTATAAAGGCAGTCTTATTTTAAAGTGGTGCCATTATTATTAATGACAGGCACACCTGGAATGTAATCTAGTGCTAGACAGACCTTGTCTCTCTTTTCCATCATGATCATGCATTATTTTGCAACAGATTAAAGAAGAGAAGAAAAGAGAAGAAAGGGAGACAAAATGAGATGTTAGGATAAGAGAAATTAAGATAGAAGAAGAGAAGAAGTCAATTAATCAATGAGATTAGAAAGCAAAACAGGAGACGAGATGGGACAAGATGAGAAAAAAGAGGAAAAGAGAGGAAAGGAGAGTAAATGAGACAAGAGAAGAACAACAGAAAAGAGACGAAGAGAAAAGACAAGAAAATTAGAGGTGAAGGGAGAAAACCAAGGAGAAGCATAGAAAAGAGAAGAGACAATGAGGTAAGACAAGAGAAGAAGAAATAAGATGAGCAGAATTGTAGAAATAGAGAAGAGACAAGCTGAGAAAATATGAGAAAGACGAGATGAGAAGGAAACAGAAGAGAGCAGTGTGTTTCTTTATTGTTGTTATTGGTGCTCTGGTGCTGTGTAAAGAGTGTGTGTAAAGGACCCAGGGGCCAAGACCTCTGCCTGTGTGTGTGTGTGTGTGTGTGTGTGTGTGTGTGTGTGTGTGTGTGTGTGTGTGTGTGTGTGTGTGTGTGTGTGTGTGTGTGTGTGTGTGTTTTCTGGCTGGGGAGAGAACCTTAATCCTTGTAATTCCACTGAGCGGGAGGCAGGGGGTACGAGCTGTTCAACAAGATAACAGAGAGAGAGAGAGAGAGAGAGAGAGAGAGAGAGAGAGAGGAGATGACAGAAGGAGAACACAGAGACTCAAGGGATGGAGTGAAAAGGGAAAATGAAGTGAAGTGTAGAGGAGAAAGAGAGAGAGAGAGAGAGTAATATTTCTGTTATTAATGCTATTATTAGTAATATTCTTGTTCTGATTGTTAGTCTGCACTTGTAATAAATAACATTACCTTCATAAAGTGATAAGGACAGAGATAGTATGAGAAATAAAGGTACAGAACAGAGCGAAAGAGGACAGGAAAGCAGTAAAGAACAGAGCTAGAGGCTGTTGGAGTTTTATCTCTCCGTATCTCTCTCATTCTCTCTGTATCTCTGCATCTCTCCGTCTCTCTGAATCGGGTCCGGAGTCGGAGCGCGGCGTGTCTCTGGATTAATTGGCTTTCAGCGTTTATAATTAAGACGGAGCCGAGTGCGCTGCCTGTGTATTGTCCTCCATTAATTTCTGATTGCTCTTGTCATTTTCACATTACGCCTTTTAGAACAGACAATTACAGCGTGGCAGACTCCCTCACCAACCCCCCCAGACCCACCCCAACACACACACACACACACGTTTACACCCACACACTATTACACTCTCACAAACTCAGTTGATCTCGCAAACTCGCATTCAAGGTACTTCAGTAGCTTAACTGTTTCAACTAAAGTCATTACAGTTTGTACTATAATCTCAATTACATTCTTACAGTTGCCTCAAATGCAGTTTTAACTACAGTCTAATTTATAGGCTCAAATACAGGTCAAAGTACAACAGGCAGGGGTGTCCAAACTTTTTTTGTTGGGGCCAGAAGGAGAAATATATTTGAAGTCACGGGCCACAGACTCCGTAATAAAACAAATAATGAAATATACCACTTATAATAATACTTTTTTCCTGATTATTTTATTTACACACCATTTTACTTGACTTACCATCTTTATCTTTGACAGTGTTGTGTAAACTAAGATTTTTCAAATTGATGTTTAATTTCATGATGTCTCTTAATATTAAACTCCTTAATTACGGCAACTTTTAGACTCTTTGGCCCGTTTTTCTGTGCTAGAAATGCACATCCTATCCGATTTTAGACTCTTTTGCCCCATTTTTCTGCGCTAGAAATGTGCACTCGCTACGCTTTCTGCACTAGAAATGCGCACCCTCTCTGCTTTTAGACTCTTTGGCCCGTTTTTCTGCGCTAGAAATGTGCACTCTCTCCGCTTTTAGACTCTTTTACCCCGTTTTTTTTCTGCACTAGAAATGCGCACCCTCTCTGCTTTTAGACTCTTTGGCCCGTTTTTCTGCACTAGAAATGCGCACTCTCTCCGCTTTTAGACTCTTTGGCTCGTTTCTGACACCTAGCGTTCAAACTTTGAATCTCACATTATAAAAACCTGCTTAACAGCGGGCCAACTTTCATTCTATTTCTAAAATACCTCGCGAGCCGCTCCAAAAAAGGAAATGGGCCGTAGTTTGGACACTCCTGATCTAAGGTGCTGATACTTGGAATGAAGCCATTGTGGGGCACGAGACAATTTTTCAGAGAACACTGACAATAAAAGTGTATTGTTTTTTATATAAATGTATGTAGAATCTTAAAGACAGTTACCACTACTGTCTCAAATACAGTCTCAACCGCAGCATCAGCTACTGTTTCAACTACAGACTCAACCAGTCTCAACTACAGACTCAACCAGTCTCAACTACAGACTCAACTACGGTCTTTACCATTGTTTTAACTTAAGTCTTAACAACAATTTTGACGACAAACTCAACCATTCTCAACTACTGTCTCAACTACAGACTCCACCATTGTTTCAACCAAAGTCTCAACTACAATGTACAATCTGCAGGCTCAACTACAGTCTCAAGCACAGTTTCAAATACTGTCTAAATAACTGTCACTAGAACAGTTACCACTTCTGTCTCAAATGTAGACTCCACCAGTCTTAGCTGTATGCTTGCTTTACAGTCAATCGCAGTCTCACCAGTTCTGAAGTACAGTTTTAATCAGTCTCAACTGCAGGCTTAACTACAGTCTTAACCATTTTTTCAACTAAAGTCTCATCTACAATCCTAAGCAGTCTCAACTATAGTCTTACAGTCACAAAAAACATACTAATTACAACAATAACCACTCTCAACAACTGTATCAACTATAGTTGTAACTACAGTTTCAAATCCTGCCTCAACTAGTCTCAACTACTGTCTTAACTATAGTCTTTACTAGTGTGTCAAGGACTGTTTTATCTAATGCCACTGTCCCCATTTCTATCTCAGCTGCGGTTTCAACCTAAGTCTTATTTATTGTCTTAAATACTATCTATCGTAGATATACAAAACATACTTTGAAAACTATACATAAAAAAATGACATTGTAAAGATTATAATCTTTATTATAATTAGGGGTAAACTTCAAGACTGAGAGACTGTGGTGTGGAGTCGTTGCCAAAGCAGTGTTTATGTGCATATATGTAGAAAGGATATATATTTGTACACAAATTTATATAGATAACGATACAAATCAGTGGGTTGAAAAAACATCCACGTAAGTTGTGCTGCTCCATCAGAGCCCCCAGTAGCACTGCAGTGTTTTATAATGAGAGCATCTCCTGAAGCCCCCTGATCTCAGGCTGTTCTCTGAGCTTCTGCTGAACAATAGAGAATAAAGCAGACACTCGCTGTCATCTTTTGCCTCAGGCAGTGAGGAGCAGCACCATCCACCTCTCCCTCCATCAAAAGCCTGTGATGTCTTCAGGGGGACGTCCGACCCCCAGCCGTGCCCCGGCAGCAGAGGGCCTTGGTGGGCACGGGGTCTCTAAGCCCCCCCGAGGCTTCGGGCTGGCCCTCAGTGCCCAGAGAGACAGCTGGAGTCTCTCTCACCTCCGGACGTCTCGAAGCGGGCGGTCACCCAGGCCTGTTCTTAGGGTCCTTTAAGAAGTCTGTCTATCTGTCTGTCTGTCTGTCTGTCTTTTTGTCTGTTTGCCTGTCTATCTACGCTTGTAACAAACATCATGATATACAGTTTGTAGGTGATTTTTAATATGAAACTAAAAGAATAAGAAGTTTATTGGGGAAAACTCTGAGGAGACTCTAGTTTAGACCCTGTTGGGCGTCTCTAGCTTGTATACAAGGTGAGATACAGTACAATATAGTTACAGCTGGGTCTGTAGATCCTGCTCTACACTCATTATTTGCTGAAGGTGACATCACAACCCTCACAGATCTCATAAATGGCTTAATTGACAGTAAATTAACTTAAGACCAGGTAGGCCAAGAAACGTTGCAATCTGATTGAAACATACTTGGGAAACTCTTGCTGTGTGTGGATGAGCATTATCCTGCTGTATATTATCCAATATATATGACTGAGCTGTTATTGTCCCTCATATTACTACTAGGGGTGACCGACTGTCATTTGCAACAGCTCCCAAGATCCTCACACCAACAGTGGGACAGTATGTGATTCCAGATCAAAGGTAGGATTAAAGAACTAGACTTGAGGCCTCTATTCTTTAACCCAACTGTTATCAGATGCTAAATACAACCTAGATTTGTCACTAAAGGCTATACGTTTCCAGTTTGTACCAGTCTAGCTTTCTTTCTTACGAAACCACTTGAAATTAATGAAGTTCAACTTATATAGCGCCTTTCTAGAAACCCAAGGACGCTTTACAATTTACACGTTTTAGACACAACCATTTATACTCAGCACTCATTTACACACAATTGAGAAGCAGCAGCCAATAGCGCACAGCGTACTCTCAACCGGAAACCACCGTCCACCTGGAGGACTGCATAAAGCACTACAGCATTTACCCAGAACAGAGTGCCAATCCATATCTGGGCACAGTCATTGCTCCCTTTCAAAGTCAAAGTGCAAAATATCTTAGAGTGTATTATAGAGACATGTCTATTAATTGGATCAGATGCGTTTTACAGCAGGGAAAACACCACCATACTCCAAGGCGACCTTCTCCAAGATCACTATCAGGATTCACCGTCATCATAAACTCCTAAATCTAAGAGACGAGCACCTTTTGTACTTCAGCATCCCCCCACCTTCCTTAAAAAAAAAAAAAAACTCCAGCTGAAAGGTATAATTATTCCAGCCCTAAAATATCCCACCGGCTGCTGTTCTCGCCCTGCCCCACCGCGCCGCACTCGGCACGTATAATTTAATTTGAATTCATTACGCTTGCTCCGTTAATATATTCATGACTTTCAGTTCCCTGTGTTCTCTTGCCACCTGGAGTGTCCTGCCTTATCTGTGTCAGTGCGGCCCCCTCCTCTCAGCCCCGGGCCCCTGGGGGACCGCAGAGGGGCCAAAAGCTGCCCCGAGTCCCCACGGTCATTAGGCTGCAGTGGAATGTGTTAGCTGGACCAGCTGGAACCTCGCCGGACCCTCTGGAAAGGGGAAGAGGGGGGCTGGAGGAGACACCTGGAGCCCAGCCTGATGAGGATGAAGAGGGGGATAGCGAGGGGGATGGAGAGGGGGTCCCACGGGTCCCATCCAGAGACGGGATAAAATGGAGATCAACATGCTCTGATCAAAGACCGTCTCATGGTAGCTTAAGAGTGTGATTCTTATCTTTACAGCGACACGCCGCACCCGGAACACCAGGAAAGACATGTGTTAATACGATTTTGGGAGATGGTGGAATTCATTCACTAGATTAGCGGATCCAGTTAGCAAGGTATGCTATTAAAAAAAAATTCAATAGCTAGGTATTGATCAAGCTAGAGTTTAACATATGGCACCAAACCAGCTAGTTAATTACTAAATGCTAGCTAAATGCTAAGCTAAGCTAATTGTGTCTATACCATCCAAATGCCATGCCTACTAGCCTAATTGCTATACTAACATTAGACCACAAAATGCACATGGCAGTGCAAACATACTAGCTAGCTAAACATGGTAACACATTAGGCTACATGTAGCTAGATAATAGCTAGTGTGCCACTAAATTTCTGCTTTGCATATAGAGTTAGCTAGCTAGTCATTAGGATTCCTCTTAGGCTCTGTTATCAGTGTCATTTTGATAATAGTTACATACAATATAACAACAATAGCTAATTCTAAAGCTCAATTCTATGGATGTCAAGCTAATTTGACAGAGACGTTTAGTCTCTGCTATCAGTTTCATATTATATAGCTAATCACTATTGCAACTATCTAGCTAATAGCTATGCTGTAACTAAAGCCCTATCCCATATCTAATTTGTACCCTACCCCTTGTTTTTTTACGGACTATACGGTGCACTGTATTATAAGGTGCACTATCAATGAATGTCTATTTTTTGTTACATAAGGCGCACTGGATTAAAAGGCGCATTTTAAGCGTCAATAGTAAGGAACAAGGGTGTCACCATGTTTCCCTTCTAATTCAGCAAGTAAACAAAACTGAAATTCTAAAAAACAAAACAAAACAAAAAAAAAACATTTTCTTTCAAAGTCAAATGAACTCTGGATGTTAATCTAAAGAGATCTCAACAGCTCTATTCTTAACAGTTTCAGTCGTTTTCAAAATAAACTGTTTAAGGGCTCTGTCACTATTTTGCAAATAAGCTGTTGCTGGCTATGCCGTGTTTACACTGATATTTAACCACATCTTATTGTTAGCTTTTATTAAATGGCAAAACATGAACAATCATAACGGCGATCGAAGCACAAAACCCATTATTTAAAAGTTCTTACATGTCCAATATTTACTGACTTGCCGTAGACAGTGGGTACAGATCCCTCCCTCAGACGAAGTCTGCTGGCTAATCCTACTGTGAACTGTCTGCGGTTCTAAACCAGCAGACCGAAATGGGATTTTTTTTTAACTGATCTAGTCTAGCGTGTGGAGCTCTAGTGGGGGTTGATGGGTGAGGGGTAGAGCCTACCCAGGTTCTGTGCAGGTTTCCTTTTTATTGTAATGTCACAAAAAGGGAGCATCTAAACTTTGAACTGATTCACAGAAAAATCTGTGTTTGAAATTTTGGTTTGTGGGTTGTTTTTTTTGTCATTTTGTTTTTGCTAAAGTAGTTTAAATTTTTAATGGTAACACTTTACAATAACTTTCATTAATATGCTATAAAATAATGATAAGTATATGTTAACAAAGCATTTGTTCATCAGAATGTGAATATCAACAAATGTTTTTTATTTAGAAATGTTCCATCCAATTATTAGCTCATTAGAAATTGAACATTAATAAATCACTAGTAATTCTTAAGGTTTTTAAATCTGACTGTCACGTCTTGGCCTCGTCTCGTGTCTCTTTGTCTCCGTCGGTCTTTGCACCTTCACCTGTCGTTCGTCTCTCTGTGTTTTCATAACGTTTCTCAGTGTCTTTCTTAGCCTTGGTTCCTTGTTTCTTGTTTATTTCTTGTTTTCTCGTTTATAGTTTATTTCCTTGTTTATTTCTAGTTTCTTGTTTTATTTCTTGTTCCCTAGCTCCCTGTATATACCCTGCTTGTGTTGATTCCTAGTTTAGCTCCTTGTATATATTCCCTGTTTGTTTATTTATTATCTCTAGTAGGTTTAGTTTAGGTTCTTTGATTTGTTTTGGTTATTGGTTATTTGTGTACCTTTGTTTCATGTTACTTGTTCCTTGTTTTTCTTGTTATTTATTTATTAAATTATTATTTATTTTCACCCTACCTGCACTTGTGTCCGCCTCCTTGTCTCCCTGCCTGGGTCTCCGTGACACTGACAAATGTTTATCAATTGCAATTAAATGCATTTATTAGTATTTACAAATATGTTAGCAACTTTTTTGTTTCTTAAAATGTGGAAAATAATTATTATTAATCATTAGTTAATGATGTATTAATCAAACTTATTATAAAGTTCTACCTTTTTAATATTAATTAAATCTCTCTATACCTGTATATTTCTTGTTCTATGAAAATATCAGTACTTTAATTGAGCATATGTAACAATTGCACACATTGTAGTAAAGTGCTGCAGATGTTAGGAGCTGCTCCGTGCTGAAATATTGAGCTGGTGTGTTGATGTAATGTTCAGAAACTCTGTCTGGAGGTGTAATGTTTCCCTGTGATGGGGAGGAAAACTCAGACGTGTCAGGAACGCGCTAGAACACAGCAGGCTGCTCTCCTCAGAGAACTCGTCTGTTTATTTATTCATTCATCTTCAGCACCTTTTGTTCACCTGCAGCCCAAAGAAAGAGAGATCCGCCCAGCGTCTTAATATTTCACTGAAAGGGGGGAGGAAGGAGGGAGAGAGAGAGAGAGAGAAAGAGTAATAAAGTCTGAACACTTACAGAACAATAGTGAAGTGCATTCACCCTGACACATCCACCCTACACACACACATCCACACACACACCCTGGAGCAGGGTCTTACTTTGCCTCCAGCAGCTGATATGAATTCCCCACCATACTGTCAATCATATATAATTTTAATGTTTTCCCCCAAACTTCCTCTGTCTTCTGATAATAAACTCAGCTCTGATAATGATGATTATAAAGCATTATTTAATACCAGTTTATATCACAGTAATCAACAACTCTTTATCAGATTAACCATGCAGGAATTAAATGATTCTATTTATATTTTATCTTAATATTAAATATAATATTACTTAAACATTAAACATTTCACAATTCTCCTGAATTTACCTACAGGTTTGTTTCAGAGCTGATGCTCTTGTCCAGTTTTTGTGTCTCTCTGGTCTGTCCCTGTGTTTATTACGTGTCTTCGTCCCTGTTGCTCACCTGTAGCTCCGCCCCTTTGTTACCCAGCCCCAGGTGTTTCCTATTTCCTGTCCCATCCTTGTTTCTGTGTTATTTGTCCGTGGTTGTGCGTTCTATCATCAGTCAGGTCTAGTGTTATTTTATATTATCTATTGTTCTTGTGTTTAGTTTTTGTTTCTTTGTTGTTTATTATACAAGTTTGAGTAAATACTCGCACTTGCGTTCGCTCTCCATGTCTTCTTCCTGCTCCTGCCTGACAGTTTGTTGAGTCAACAAAAAACATAGTTTTAAATCAACCTTGTTGTTTGTGAACTATGTCCATAAAATATACAGACATATATTACCATATATTTGCATATTGGTTGTCTCATATGCCTCACTTGTTGTTGTCATTGTTTAGTCTTCTTCCCAGAGCTACCTTCTCTTAGGTGTGTGTTTGTATTTCATGTATTGGGGAGCTGCCAGGTTTCAGTGTTGTAGGCTGTCAGAGCAAGCTACCTTTATTTTGTCTTGCTTATATGTTGCTGTGTGTTGGTCCGGTGCTACAGTTTTTATTCTAATGCAATCAGAGGATTATGCTGATGCTGTCAGTGTTGGCAGATTTTTACAAATATGAGAAATATTGTTTAAACAGTTTCATTAATTAATTAAGCCTGTATTTACCTAGAAAGTTAAGAAAATAGTCTAAATTGTTGTAAAAACTGAAAAAAGGTGTAAAGTCTTGTATAACATGGTCAAAAATAAATTATTTAAACCCACAATACCCACAAACTATTCAGGTAAATTAAAACTTTGTTACGTTAAATCAATTTAGCAAAAGGATGACTTGAGCTAATTTAAATCATCATTTTTTTAGTGTTAGAAGATTGTGTAGAAGAGTCTGTTAACCCCACAACACCATGTGTTTAGCGTAACTAGATGCTACAGTTCACGTGTGATGAGCTAGACTGTGTGTGTGTGTGTGTGTGTGTGTAAAGCAGTGTAGGAGAAAAGGTGGAGTGTCAGGCTCTAATTACTGTTCATCTACTGTCATTAACACACTGAGAGAGGGTCCTGATTCTGATTAATAGTACAGCCCCCCCACTTTCACACACACACACACACACACACACACACATATTGTAGTGGTTGGAATCACATAGCAACCATCCAACAACTGCATAGCGACCACCTACAATAACCATAGCAACTTCTTAAAAGCCACATAGCAACCACCTACTGCCACATAGCAACAACCCAAGAAACAATAGCAATGGCTTAGTAACTGAATACTAACCACTTGTAAGCAATCATCTGGAACAGCATTGCAGTCACTTCGCATCTGCGTTACAACCATTTAGAAAACCAGATCAATTGCTGACTAACTGTATACACCTACAGGACTATCCCCACTTACTCATAGTTACACTTTACCCACTAACCTGTCCTATACACACTTGCAAATAGCAACATAACATCTTTACTATCAAAAAAAAAAATCAGTTCAAAATGTGAAACTCATATATTATATAGATGTATTACACCCCATATTAATCTATTTTAGTGTTTATTTCTTTTATTGCTGATGATTATGGCTTACAGCCAATGAAAACCCAAAAGTCAGTGTCTCAGAAAATGATATAATGTATATTATATAAGATCAATTTGTACTTTTTGCAGTGTGGGTGGAAAATGAAATCCACATCTCCATTAAAGTTGTCAGCAGAGGGAAGCATGAAGTGCTGTAAGATTTTCAGAGAAAGCACTGCACTGACTTTAGACTTGATCAAATAAAACACAGTGGATCAACACCAGCAGATGACATGTCTCTCCACACCATCACTGATCATCAGTAAATTTTACATTTCATTTAAAGTAAATCAAGGGAGCAGAGTCTGGAGGAAGAGTGGAGAGACACACAGTCCAAACTGCTCAAGGTCTAGTGTGAAGTTTCCACAATCGGTGGGAGGTGCTATATATTGTGTTTTCTGCATATAAAATGGAATCATGTACCCAATTTTTCACTCACCTGTACACCTGTACTTATGTGTTGTGACAATAAATCTGATTTAATTTGATCTGTATAGTAACTTCTTAAAACAGCATTACAACTGCTATGTGGTTGTCTTTACTACTTGTTTATGTATTTTCTCTGTTTATTGTAAGTACATATACCCAATTAATTGTGCTATATTTGTATTTCACTAAGCATTTTCAAATATACACATGTATTAGATGTATTATTACTGTGTAATAGACATATACAGAGATTGGGGCACCAGTAAAAGAATCATAAGAATGGATGAGAAAAAAAACTTCTGATATTCTATGTTAACATTACCATGTTTTATAGATAATATTGAATAAAAAAAAAACATGTTTACAGCTGATTTGGAGTATCAGGTTTATCATTTTTAACCCTTGTGTGGTGTTCGGGTCTGTGGGACGCGTTTTCATTTTTCATCAAATGATACAAAAAATATTTTTTCTAAATCAAACTCATTGGCATTGGCTCATTTTTTGTGAAAAACATATATCAAAACACATTTTCGATACGATAAACACACACTGTACCCCCCCCCCCACCCCACACACACACACATTTATATTACATACAGTATTTTTGACCAAGGGCTAATAAACATTGCTTCATTTGTAAATTTGAAACTAAACAAATGTTCTACTCATATCTTGAGTTAAATTCATTTTCCTTTACATTTTCTTAAAAAACTAATAAAAAAGAGTAGCACTTTTTGAAAGAAATGTAACATAAGAAAGGTAAAGGGCAAATATTAACCATGTAAGCTGTTTATATTGCTCGCAATTTAGATGAAGCAAGCATGTGTAAAGAATTTTAATGTAGAATTGCTTAATTTTGCTGAATTAAACACAAGTAACAAATAAAACAAGTAACAAAAATATAAACACCACACAAGGGTTAAACAAGATCTTGGATCATCAGGACCTCAGAACGTAATCAGAGGGTTAAACTGAGCTTTTTGCTGCTTTAATGAACATTAGTGGTGTATGAGGCTGTAAAGTATTAAGTCTGTACTTTTGTTGCTTTTTTATTTACATGTGATGATAAGCAGCGCATTCTAGCAGCGCGTTTAAGATCTACAATCTGCTCTTAATTAACCATTCCACCAGTTCCAGAGCTGCCTCCGTCGTTAGCGGAGCAGACACGCGCCTTTTATTGAATGGTGAAATTAGCCGAACGTGGCATTTGCATTCTGTGCACCCCACCGAAAGGCAACAACACAATTCTTTCTCCCTCACTTACTCCCTCCCTCTCTCCTCCACCCCTCTTTCTCTCACTCCTCCACCTCTCTCTCGTCTACCTCTCTCTCTCTCTCTCTGTCTCTCTCTCTCTTTTTCTCTCTCTCAGTGCACTTAAGCTCATCTTTATGCGTCACATGGCTTGTCAATGCTGATGATGAATCTGTTTATGAGTGCAGTGCACTGATTTCCCCCGAGTGGATCTCTCTCTCTCTCTCTCTCTCTCTCTCTCTCTCTCTCTTTCTCTCTCTCTCTCTCTCTCTCTTTCTCTCCTTGGCTTGTCTTCATGCTCCCTTGCTCTCACCAATTACCAATCTATCATTACTGCAAACCATAGTCCAATATAAGGGTTAAAGGAGAACTCAGAACCGTGTGAAATGGACTTTTGTCGTAGTAAAACATGATAAAAAGTACTGACCTATGATGAATAGCACTCCTCCGTTCTCCCACAGCATTCCGAGATCCAGAAATGTTAACAAAATTTGTCCAAACTCTCTTCAGACTGGGTAACATGGGGCATAATTTACCCCGATAAATCCCTTTTTCCACCGTTATCCAGCTCAAAGTAGCTACACACTTCCTTCCTAGAATTTCAGAGAGCCCTGACATTTAAATTGAGGCATTAATAACTTAAAACGTGCACAAGAAGCTTATTAAAAAACACTGTTTACATCCCATAACTAGCTTCAGCTCTGAGTGCCACCATTACTGAACTGAAAATAACAAAGACATATATATATATATATATATATATATATATACATAGGCTCCACATAGCCTGTTATGTCTATGTTATGTCTATATTATGTCTATGAATCAGGAGTTGAGGATGAGGTGTGATGATGTGGGGATGTGATCATGATCATCTAACATCCTGACCTCATCAAAGTGGTTGTTGCTAAATGCAATCAACTCCTCACAGCAATTATTGTATAAAGTAGAAAGCCTTCACCAGAAAGTAAAAGCAGTTACTCTATCAAAAGCAGGATAAACTAATTTTAATACCTTTGATTTTGGGTTTATTCCAATGTTATATAGAGTTAATTGCAGATAGACACTCTCACTGACCACTGACTTTATGTTTACTTGGGTTTAGTATTCTAATGTTATATAAAGGTAAATGCAGATAGACGCTCTCACTTATCACTGACTTTATGTTTATTTGGGTTTAGTGTTCTAATGTTATATAGAGTTAATTACAGGTAGACACTCTCACTGATCACTGACTTTATGTTTACTTGGGTTTAGTGTTCTAATGTTATATAAATGTAAATACAGATATACACTCTCACTGACCGCTGACTTTATGTTTACTTGGGTTTAGTGTTCTAATGTTATATAAATGTAAATACAGATATACACTCTCACTAACCACTGACTTTATGTTTACTTGGGTTAAGTGTTCTAATGTTATATAAATGTAAATACAGATATACACTCTCACTAACCACTGACTTTATGTTTACTTGGGTTAAGTGTTCTAATGTTATATAAATGTAAATACAGATATACACTCTCACTGACCACTGACTAATGACTCTGTGCGGGTGAGGATGGTATAACTCCAGCGGTGGTGTTGGGTGGTGTTGGTTGGTGTTGGGTGGTGTTGGTTGGCGTGCTGGTGGAGGTGTAAGAGGCCGTTATTATGGGTTAATCTGGGTTGGCAGCGCTCTCTCAGAGACTCCCAACATATGGCCGCGTGTCAGACCCTGCTTTTAATTTACTCTCTGTATGTCTCTCTGCCACACACACACACACACACACACACACTCACAAACTATTTATCTGAATTGCTGATTTAATCAGGAGCGCCAGAAGCAGTGGAGGAGAAACACTGTGGCACACAGAAACACACACTCTGTAATAATGTAATACACACACTGATCATTATCACAATACTGTGCATTTCGGTCATCAAAAAAAAAAAAAAAAAAAAAACAGACTATTATATTTTTTAATTATTTTTTTATTTTCTTCACAATTTATTTTCTTTACAATTTTCCCCTGCCAGGAAAAGCACCCCCTCTCGGGACCCCGTACGTCTTCTTGGCTTAAACGTAAAAAAAAAAAAAAATGAAAATACCCAAGATGCTGTTCTAAGCTATGCTGACTCCAACGAAATAATAAAAAACAGTCATGTTACCTGCAGGTTCTCCAGTGAGGGAGTGCTTTTCCTGATGGGGGTGCTGAATTCAGCAACATAGTAGTGCCGAAATCTGGACCCCTGCCATGAAAAGCACCCCCTCTGTGCAGAGCATGGTGCTTTTCCTGGCAGGGGGTGCTGAATTGGGCACAACACAGGCACCATTCTGGTTTGCAAACCTAATTTTGAACCGTTTGCCGCATTTTCACCAACAAAAGTAGGTTCCAGAACCAGGAACATTCGTTCACAGATCGAACCGAAAAAAATACTAGATACTTCAGCTCGAACAGTGAACACTCCTTTTCACTCCAACAGAGGCGCCCTCTGTTGATGACATATGATGTGACGTTTTGACAGTTCCACTAAAACTGTTGGAAATGCAAAACACTGAAAAGCACCACAGTTCTTATAAGCCCAAATGGAACTGGTGCAAGAACCAGAGTTCTTTTGCTGGAAAACAGTGGAACAGATAATGAGTTCGGATCCCAGATCTACTGCTTCTCCATTGGCATCCAGAAGAACACAACTGGCCATGCTGTCTCTGAGTGGGTAGATGGAACCCTTGTAGTGCATTTAATGCAGTGCTGCCTGAGGACCTGAAAATCACCAGCATCACCTGGTCCTATGAATTTTTTAATGATATAATGGACTGCATATGTTGGGATATGCAATGCCTTTTTACGTTAAGGAACACTTTCTAAAATTGTTCCATCATATTAAGACATTATTTTGCAGACTGCTGAACCTCTGCCAATCTTTATTTGTAAAAGACTCTAAGTCTCTAAGTTCCTCTTTTTAAACTCAGTTACTTAAGTTAGCTGTAAGTTGCTCTACTTGCAGGTGTGTTTAATATGATCACTTACTTTTTCAGCTTAATATTGTATTGCTTTTGTTTAAGGATGTGTTGCAGACCTGGAATGCAGATGGAATGGATGGAGCTCTCATCACCTAGAGCTCAACCCCAGCAAGACTGACCTTCTGTTCATTCCAGGAACTACAGGTCTTCACCACAATCTCTCCATCTCTTTCGAGAACTCACTGGTCACTCCATCGGCAGAAGCACAAAGCCTTGGGGTAGTAATGGATGACCAGTTATTATTCTTGAGCCATGTTGCAAATTTGACTCTGTCATGCAGATTTTTCCTGTATAACATCCAAAGAATTCGACCATGTCTCTCTCAGGACGCCACTCATGTGCTTGTGCAGTCTCTTGTCATCTCAAGACTTGACTACTGCAACTCTCTACTGGCTGGTATTTCACTGCTAGCCACCAAAACCCTGCAACTGGTTTAGAATCAGCGGCAGCTCGACTTGTCCTCAATCTTCCGAAGTTCAGTCATGTAACTCCTTTGCTGCGTTCCCTACACTGGCTTCCTGCTGCCGCCTACACCAAATTCAAAACCCTGACGCTGGCCTACAAAGCCAAAAACGGACCAGCTCCTTCCTGCTTGATGGCGATGATGGTCAAACCCAGATCTGTACCAACAGCTCTTAGAGCTTCCAGTACGACTCGGCTCAGACCTCCATCCCTCAAAACCCACAGAAACTTAACACTCAACATCCCGACTCTTCTCTGTTCTAGAGGACCAAGGTGGTGGAATGAACTTCTACTGGATGTCAGAGTCACTCGCGGTCTTTAACGCCAATTAAAGACTCATCTTCATTCATCCTTTCAAAGAATTCCTAAACTTAATTTTAAAAAATAAAAAAAAAAATATATAAAAAAATTCTCCCAGGTTTCTAAACATTTTCAAGCTTGGTGTATCTCTTGATTTTAGATTTTTTTTATATTAATAAATTCAATGAAGTTCAAATAAAAGTCAAAATAAACAGTAGAAACATTTTGTTTTTATTTTCATTTGAATTATTTCTAATTTGGGGTTGTAAAAATTAAATAATCTTTTAAGATTAAGATTAAGTAAGAGAACTCACTGGTCCCTCCATGGGCAGAAGCACGAAGCCTTGGGGTAGTAATGGATGGATGACCAGTTATTATTCTTGAGCCATGTTGCAAATTTGACTCTGTCATGCAGATTTTTCCTGTATAACATTCAAAGAATTCAACCATTTCATTCTCAGGACGCCATTCAGGTGCTCCTGCAGTCTCTGGTGTATCTCTTGATTTTAGATTTTTTTTTTTATATTAATAAATTAAATGAAGTTCAAATAAAAGTCAAAATAAACATTAGACACATTTTGTTTTTATTTTCATTTGAATAATTTCTGATTTGGGGTTGTAAAAATGAAATAAAAGAATCGTGAATGGTAAATTCCATGAAATTGTACGGTCTTTACAAACACGCTTAGACACACACACACACACACACACACACACTCGCACTGAAAGGCATGACCCTTGAGGACACTAACTGACACATGGAAATGTCAGCCCCTCTGGCTGCGCATCTGAGCGCTTAAACTCGCAGCGCTGCGTTCTCTTTCCCCAAAAGCTGCTGATACGTTTCTGTGACCTTCAGAGGACCAATTGAATTTGTGCAGTCGGAGCGCTCGCTTTGTGAGGTGTCATTCTTCTCTTTGTGGCGGGTTCAGATTAAAAAGCCGCTCATATCCCCCTCTTCATCCCTCTCACCTACACTGCAAGGTCAAGGCTGTTAGTGCACTGCAGGCTGTGTGTACTGCACTCATATTTCTAAAGCAGGGTTGAAGAGCTGCTGAACCCCACACTCCTGCACACATGTTTTTTTTTACTGCAGAAAACAACTGAAGTAGAAGAATAAAAGGAAAAGTACACAAACAATTTTGTTGTAGTAAAACATGATAAAAAGTTCTTACCTTTGATGAATAGCACACCTTCGTTCTCCCACAACGTTCCGAGATCCAGACATTTTCACAGTTTGTCTAAACACCCTTCAGACTGGGTGATACGGGGCATAATTTACCCTGATAAATCACTTTTTTCATTGTTATCCAGCTCAAAGTAGGTCCACACCTCCTGGCTAGAATCCTGGCTAGAGAGCCCTGACACTTAAAACGAGGCATTATTAACTTAAAAAGTTCACAAGAAGCTTATTAAAAAACACTGTTTACATCCCATAATGCTAGCTTCAGCTCCGAGCACCACCATCACTGAACTGAAATAACGCAGACATATACAGTCGTATGAAAAAGTTTGGACACCCCTATTAATCTTAATCATTTTTAGTTGTAAATATTTGGGTGTTTGCAACAGCCATTTCAGTTTGATATATCTAATAACTGATGGACACAGTAATATTTCAGGATTGAAATGAGGTTTATTGTACAATATGCATTAAACCAAAATTTTACCGGTGCAAAAGTATGGGCACCCTTATCATTTTATTGATTTGAATACTCCTAACTACTTTTTACTGACTTACTGAAGCACAAAATTGGTTTGTAACCTCATTGAGCTTTGAACTTCATAGCCAGGTGTATCCAATCATGAGAAAAGGTATTTAAGGTGGCCAATTGCAAGTTGTTCTCCTATTTGAATCTCCTCTGAAGTGTGGCATCATGGGCTCATCAAAACAACTCTCAAATGATCTAAAAACAAAGATTGTTCAACATAGTTGTTCAGGGGAAGGATACAAAAAGTTGTCTCAGAGATTTAACCTGTCAGTTTCCACTGTGAGGAACATAGTAAGGAAATGGAAGACCACAGGGACAGTTCTTGTTAAGCCCAGAAGTGGCAGGCCAAGAAAAATATCAGAAAGGCAGAGAAGAAGAATGGTGAGAACAGTCAAGGACAATCCACAGACCACCTCCACGTGCTTGCAGAAATACATAGACTCTGCATAGCCTGCCTCCTGGCGCTGGCTGCTACTGAAATTATTTGAGTAGACTTAAATTATTAGGGTTTACAGTGCACACCCAACTAGAGTTAGATGTACGGTTCTATAATTCTATATAGAATTATTTAACAGTGGCTTGCAAAAGTATTCATACTCTTTAAACATTTACATATTTTGTCACATTATAAACATACAGCACAAAAAATAATATATTTCATTAGAATTTAATGTTAAATATTAGCACAAAGTGGTTTACAGTTGTTAAGTAGAAAGAAAACTATGCATGATTCAAAACATGTTTTAAAAATAAAAAACTGAAATGTGTGGTGTTCTAAAGTATTCAGCCCCTTTTCCCTGAGTGCAACCAATTGCATTCAGAAGTTGCCTGATGACTGCTAATGACTAAAAAGAGTCTTCCTGTGTGTAATCTAATCTGACGGCCTCAGAGGTTGGTTTAGAGAAAATTTGGGAGTAAACAGCATCATGGAGTCCAAAGAGCACACTTATATACACACTTATAGCTTAGGCTGTAAAAAGATTTCCCAAGCTTTGAACATCTCACAGGGCACTGTTCGATAAATGTACAGGCCGAACAAGGAGAACAAGGAGAGCACTGATCAGAGACGCAGCGAGATGCCCATAGTGACTCTGGATGAAATGCAGAGATCCACAGCTCAGGTGGGGGAATCTTTCCACAGGACAACTATAAGTTGTGCACTCCACAAATGTGGTCTTTATAAAAGAAAGTCAAGAAGAAAGCTATTGTTAAAAGAAAACCATAAAAAGTCCAGTTTGCATTTTGCAAGGTGCTGTGGTCAGATGAGAGCAAAATTGAACTTTTTGTCCAAAATGCAAAACGCTATGTGTGGCGGAGAATTAACACAGTCCATCACTCTGAACACACCATCCCCACTGTGAAACATGGTGTTGGTGGCAGCTTCATGCTCTGGAGCCTGGCAGCTGTAATTGCAGCAAAAGTCGGTTCCACAAAGTATTGAATACTTTTGCACAACACACTTTTCACCACACTTTTTTATTTAAAAAAAAAAAATTGTATCATGCATATATTTTTTTCCCACTTCACAATTGTAGAGCACTTTGTGTTGGTCTTTTTTTTTTTTACATTAAACTCCAATGAAATATACTGTATTTATGTTTGTGGTTGCAATGTGACAAAATATGGAAAAGTTCAAGGGGTGTAAATACTTTTGGAAGTATAGACATTTAATAGACATTCAGTTGAATGTAGTTGAGCATCTATAATATGCGGCTTCTATAATAAACCATCCAAGTAAAGAGTTATCAATAGTAATAGTGAAAATCTCAGTGTTTTGAACTGTACTGTATTTTCAGCTCTCTTGGCCTCTGGGTTTGTTTAGAGTTATGCACGCCTCTGGTTTTGCTCTATAGATTTTGCGATATTCTCGAGGGATGGAACAGACAGGCCGAAGCTCAGAGTTTAGAGCTTATTAATGTGGGAAAAAAAAACATGAGCTGCGATTTTCTGACCTTCAGTCGGATCAGTAGTGTCTTCAGTAATCAAAGAAACATGAGCTTACAGGGCGAGATTGATCCTGTTACCAGTGTGAATTTATAATGATGCCGAGACATAAATACACACCGCAGCATCTTGAGCTGCTCTCTGGAGAGAATCGTGTAAATGATGGATTGTGAAATATGTGTCATGTTCGGAAAAATGATACGAATATTAAAAAGATGAAGAAATGTTACCAAAGA
The DNA here is from genome assembly GCF_023375975.1 of Astyanax mexicanus. Taxonomy (NCBI): domain Eukaryota; kingdom Metazoa; phylum Chordata; class Actinopteri; order Characiformes; family Acestrorhamphidae; genus Astyanax; species Astyanax mexicanus. The sequence goes on along the minus strand of NC_064430.1, from coordinate 29,234,303 downwards.
TAATTACACCACAGAACACACTTTCACATTACTCCCACTGCATTAAAGGGCCAGTGCCAGGATAAATACATGGAAAATACAGTCCATACAGACACTATATATGGAAACTAAGCTGCATAAAATTCAACGTTTTCAATCAACCTTAACCTGGACAGCTATTTTAATTAGTCACAGAGTTTATTTACACATATTTTATAGACAAAAGTATTGGCACACCTGCTTATTCATTGTTTTTCACTGCTGAAATCAGCCATGTAAAGACTTTCTACTACATTTTGAGGCATGGCTGTGAGAATTTGATGGCATACAGGGCCAGGAACCTCAGTGATATTTAGTGATGTCAGTACCTTAGTAATCTGACCATTTCTTCAGTAATAAGTAAACACATTAAAATAACAACAGGCTAGCGAGCTAACAAGCTAACAGGCTAAAGCTAGCACTTAAGCACTTAGCACAAAGACCCCATGCTCTCTTGCCCACCCCTACACTCTCCTCCAACCACACTCTTGTCTTATATCCTAAACACAACAGTACATTTTTAACAGTTTTTAAAAAAAAAAATAAGAGAAAATCTGTGTAGATTAACATCCACCGCTCATTTGCCTTTGAAAGAAAACGTTTGGTAACACTTTACTTGGATGGTCCATTTTATGACCTTGTTGACGCTCAACTGACACTCAACTAACACTGAATTGAATGTCCATTAAATTTAACTCTACTCTATGTTGAATGTAAATGATTCAAAATAAAACCTAACTGTAAACCTAACCCTAACCTTAACCCTTAATCAACCATAAAATCAAACCCTACACCTAACCCTAACCTTAACCCTTAATCAACCATAAAATCAAACCCTACACCTAACACTTACCCTAACTTTAACCTAAGCTTAAAATCTAACCCTAAACTCAATCCTAAAATATTAAGATAAGCATTTGGATTAGAGTTGAATGTAGGGTTATATTCAATAGAGAATCATTTACTTTTTACCTTTTAGTTCATTTGCATTTAATGGACATGTAGTTGAATGTTGGTTGAGCATCAAAGAGGCCATCAAATGCTTCCCCATTAGAAGGGAAACATGGCGAGTCCCTTGCTCACTTCTATGTAGGCATCCTTACTAGTGTTGCTTATAGTGCATTATAATCCCATGGACTTTATGTATGAAAATAGACCAGAAAATAGACCTTCATTGATTCACTGATTTATGGTATAAAAAATAGTTGTCTTTTTGAATTGTAATTGGTCACTCTGACTTGTATATGCTGCCGCACTTGAAACTGTTCTTCTACCTCCATTGCCTGCATGCGCCAATAAAAGAAAACATACAGAAAAACGAGTGGATCAGGAAAAGCCCACAGACTGGTGCCAATGCGTGAATTAGCATTAATAGCCTCTTTTACCTCGGCTTATGAACGCTTATTGCAGAGCCATGGAGGGAGAGTTACAGTACTGTTGTTAGCCAATCAGAGGCGAAATGTTTGCATGTCATGAATATTAATGAATAAGAACTGAAATCCTGTTGTTCTTCCCCGCCCACTAATCATACCAAAGACCACCACAAAATAATGAAAAAAGGCATAAAAAGGGAACTTTAAAGTCCCTAAACAGTAGAGACAGTTACTTCAACAAAAGCAAGATAAAGCAGTAATATCCTTCCTTTCAGAAGAAACAATAAACAAGGATGTGCCCCAATACTTTCTTTTGATATGGGTTTAGCTAAACCGTTATATGTAAAAGCTCTTGGCTGGTTTGCAGTGATGGTTGTTACGTTCCCCTCTGATGTAACTAGGGGAAAAGAGGAGTAACATTGGGTGTGTGATGGTGGATGGAAGGGAAAGACCAGGACAACAAGAATTGCGTATTTAAACAATGAACATTTAATGTTTTTTTAAAGGCATAAATAGTATAAAACAGTAACATTTACAGGGATGAAAGTACAAACGTACATTAAACTATTAGAATTAGATTGATTTAGAATGGGTAAATTTGTATTAATTTGCGTTAATGTGCTCTCACCAGGCGAAGGTGGACAAAGGACGGTGCCAAAGAAATGAAAAAAAAAATAACAGCTTACCTACCTAGCCAGGTCTAACCTAACCATAAAGGAGAAAAAAAAACAAGCAGTGGCACTCGCCCCTTACCTAGTGTGTCTAACAGAGATTTACCTACGTGTTGTGTACAGGCGCGCCCAGTCTAACCTGTCCACACATCGCTGAGAACCAAAAGAGAGAGAAAGAGAACCAATTAGGTGGGGAAGCAGACAGGGCGAGAAAACCCAGAGGCTACATATACAAAATAACGCCGAAGCGCTAGAACCTCACAGCCAAACATCTCACAAGCCAAACAAACTACAAGCTTCCCCCACACCGACACTCTCACCGCCCCCTAGCAACCAGCAGCGATCCCAGTTGGACGGCAGACACGGCCATGCAGCGTTCAACACAACCTGCAGAGAAAATAGGATAGAGAAGAGGGCAAAAGAAAAAAAACACAAAAAAAACATACGTGCCCTACTGACACGTAACAATGGTATAGTTACTTTAAAAAAGTAATCAGATTACTGATTACTCCTTTAAAAAGTAACTTAGTTACTTTATGGATTACTTGATTTTAAAAGTAACTAAGTTACTTTACAAGTTACTTTATTAGTTACTTTCAGCAGCTGCAGACACCACCTCCCGCCGCCTTAACATAAACATTATAACCAGTTTTACCAAAACTCCCTTTATTGGAAAATGCATTTTTAACAGCATCAATGTATCTCTAGACATTTAAAGTTGAACTATTTCCTGAAAAATAAATAAATAAATAAATAAATATATAAATAAAAGACCATTTCTTTTGAATTAACTTAACATAAATATTTTTTTAATTTTTCTTGATTTCACTTAACATAAATACTTGTTTTTATAAAAAAAAATGTATAAAATAAAGAAAGTCTTTCTTGACTTGACATATTTAACACTGTAAAACTGAACATTGAACTTGTTGTTCTCTGCAGGGCAGCAAGGAGTGGTTTTATAAAACAGAACCGTGTATATGATCGAGGCCAAGGATCACATATATGTGGACTGTGGTCCGGGTCCGGACCCAGACGTTGTCCAATCCGGATCCAAACCAATAAACTACTGAAAAGGATTTAATTCTGACCGTGTTCATTTAAAGCGTCAGAACTTTTCTTGTCTTTACGGTATACGCACTCTGCGGCACAGTAAACTCACAGACCAATCACGTGTGGTGGCCAATCAGATCTGTGCAGACCGCTGCCCTGGCTAGTGAATTGGGATGCGGCCGGGAAAAAAAACGCCTTTAAAAAAAGGTATGGGGAGCCCGAGAACTGGCGGAAAAACGAGAATGGGCGGAAACTAAAGACACGCCGAGTGCGAGAGAGACAGGGGAGTGCGGTGAGTAAACCAATGGTTGTACATCATTAACTGAAGCGAGACGCGTGTGATTGGGGGAGAGTGGAGGGGGGGTGGGGAAGGGAGCGAGAGGTGGAGAGAGAGTAATGCACAGTGACTTGGATAAGTATCTTTAATCTGATTACTGGATTGGAAATAGTAACGCGTTAGATTACTCGTTACTGAAAAAAAGGGTCAGATTAGAGTAACTCGTTACTAAGTAACGTGTTACTGACATCACTGCTGGTTTGGTATCACAAAATCATGTGTCTTTTCATTTGAATTGGACTGAATATGAGTGAATGTAATTATTAATGCTTACATATTACATCAGTCTTATTTTTAACAGTGGAGGATTTATCATTTGGAATATTCTCAGATAACGGTGGCGATATTTTGACTTTGGCGAACTGGATTGTGAAACATATTGCTGTGTGGTGATCACGTGCCAGGTACAACTAACACACACTTACACACCTCAGCTTTACACCTCTGCTACAGCAGCTGTGGCTGAGCTCTGTCATTACACCTCACACACACACACACACACATTTAGGGGAGCATCGTTATCTGCAGTGTGTTTATTAATCTGCATAAATTCATGATTAAATTCCTAATATATGTTTTAGTATTGCACAGCAGCAGAACTACAGCTTCATCTGATCTCTTTAGGATTTTGATGTTAGCATCAAGACTCCAACCCCTCCGAGACCAGCTATTACCTTCATGGCTAACCTGCTCCAACCCTGGATTTTTCCAGTATGTGTTGCACTATAGCACTAGCATCTCAAACCAAAACAAATGCTTTGTATTTAGCCTTGCTTCCATTATTCTATTAATCTGAATATAACAAAGTAATCGTGGCAAGATACTATACACCCTGGTTGCCATGTATAGTATGGTAATCAGCCTGAGCCATGTTTGCCAACACCCTGGTTGCCAAGTATAGTATGGTAATCGGCCCGAGCCACTCTTACCAACAACCTGGTTGCCAAGTATAACAAAGTAATTAAACCAAAGATACTTGTGCCAACACCCTGGTTGCCAAGTATAGTATGGTAATCGGCATGAGCCACATGTGCCAACACCCTGGTCGCCGAGTATAGTAAGGAATCAGCCCAAGTCACTTTTGCCAACACCCTGGTTGCTAAGTATAACAAAGTAATTAACAGAAGATACTTGTGCCAACACCCCGGTTGCCAAGTATAGTATGGGAATCAGCCTGAGCCATGTTTGCCAACACCCTGGTTGCTAAGTATAGTATGGGAATCGGCCCGAGACACTTTTGCCAACACCCTGGTTGCCAAGTATAGTATGGAATCAGCCCAAGACACTTTTGCCAACACCCTGGTTGCTAGGTATAACAAAGTAATTAACGCGAGATGCTTGTGCCAACACCCCGGTTGCCGAGTATAGTATGCGAGTTGTCCTGAGCCACTTTTGCCAACAATCTGGTTGCCAAGTATAGTATGCAATCGGCCCGAGTCACTTTTGCCAACACCCTGGTTGCTAAGTATAACAAAGTAATTAACATGAGATGCTTGTGCCAACACCCTGGTTGCCAAGTATAGTATGGGAATCAGCCTGAGCCATGTTTGCCAACACCCTGGTTGCTAAGTATAACAAAGTAATTAACAGGAGATGCTTGTGCCAACACCCTGGTTGCTGAGTATAATACAACAATTGTCCCTAGCCGCATGTACCAACACCCCAGTTGCTGAGTATAATATGGGAACTGGTCTGAGCCACTTGTGCCAACCCCCAGGCTGCTGAATTTAATATGGTAATCATGCTATGCTATTTGTTTCAACGTTCTGGTTGTTGAACATGATACAGGAATCAACACAAGCTGCTTGTACCAACACCATGGTTGGAGTATAGTATATTAAACGACCTAAACCACTTTTGCCAAATCCCTGGTTGGAGAGTATGGAAATCAGCCTGAGCCTAATACTACAATTGGCTCAAGCCAAAGGTGCCAACAGCCTGGTTGTTGAGTATAATATGACAATTGGCTCAAGCCAAGTGTACCAACAGCCTGGTTGTTGAGTATAATATGACAATTAGTTTGAGCCAAGTGTACCAACAGACTGGTTGTTGAGTGTAATATGACAATTGGTTTGAGCCAAGTGTACCAACACCTTGGTTGTTGAGTATAATATGACAATTGGTTTGAGCCAAGTGTACCAACACCCCGGTTGTTGACTATAATTTGGGAATCAGCCACAGTCATTTGTACCAACATCCCTGAGTAGAATATGGAAATTGTCCCAACCCATTTGTGACTACACTCTAGTTGCTGAGTATAATATATTAATAGGCCCAAACCACTTTTTTTCAATTTATTGGTTGCAGAGTATAGAATCTGAGTATAGAATTTAGCCAGATAATATGACAGTTTTATAATCAGTATAATATGACAATTGGACCAAGCTGCATGTACCAGCACTCCGGTTGTTGAGTATAATAGGGGAATCTGCCCACGCCACTTGTGCCAACACCCTGGTTGCTGAGTATCATAGGGGAATCGACAAGTATAAACCCTATTTAATCCAATACCTCATCACTAGCCAAAGTTGCCAAACATCAGCCAGGCTTGGGAAATTGTTATCTGGAATTCATATTAACATTTCCAACAGGATACATTTAACTCCACAGATCTAGTAAGAGACGGATAGAGAGGGTGAAGAAGGCTGACAGTATTAATTCTTAATGAATCTGCAAGGTTGTGGCAGAATGCAGGTCTGCTCGTAAACACACTGGATCTTTTCTTTCAAAACAGTTTACGTCTGCTAAAACAAAGCTCAAGGACCTTCACTGCCACCTGTCAGAGACGCTGGATTAATTGTTCGCTCGAGCAGCAGCAGCAGTGGTTTGAGGCGAGAGTGAGCACTCATCCTTGGTGTGTGTGTGTCTGTGTGTGTGTGTGTATTAGCCTGCATTCAGAGAGCTTGGAACAACACATCAGGAGCGAGAGAATAAATGATTTAACGCTCAGACTTGGCGAGCAGTCGGAGCCAAAAGCGAATGGAAAATAATGCTCTTTGAAGTCGAGTGGAAAACTGTCAAAAAGAAGAGGAAAAAAAAGTACAACAGAACATCTACAAAAGCTCTCAGTATATTCATAATGAGGGGTTACAGAATAAAATAAACGATAAAGCAGGAGAACTCCTCAAACACGCAGAAAAGCCTCCCTCCATTCTTCCACAAAACACACATTTCCAATAAACACTTCCTTCAGTTCCTCTAATTGCTGCTGGCGGCTGGTGATACACCCGCATTCAGAACACCAGCGTCCTGAGAGTTTCTCCTCTGGAGCTTTTCTAAACCAGCAAAGCTACTGACTGCATTACAGACATGTGCCTGTGTTTAAATTCACACAACCAACATTCAGATCAACTTTACCAACACATCTTTTGGCCAATTGTGTTGCATCTTATGGCAGAGCTTCCTACTGGTGTTTTTCAGCAGGATAATGCTCACCCACACACAGCAACTACACTATAGACTCACACTGATTTAAGCATCCATGTAAAAACGATGCACTCTGCAAATCTATCATGCTTGATTATTATCAATGTACAGTAATTATTGTTAGAAAACTATACACTACAAACAAAAACAACACACACTGCAGATTCATACTGCATTATACTAAATGTACAACCATTAGAACCATTGGAAAAACACTTATGACAAACAAAAACTTTCATACTGGATTATAATCAATGTACACACAATCATAAATGATGGAAAAGTACTTCCTATAAACAAAAACAACACACACTGCAGATTCATGATTGAACCATCCCTCTGCAGTTATTATTGTCGGCATATAAAAAGTACACACTCTGCAGATTCATACTGGATTATAATCAATGTACATTTACTATTGTTTGAAAACTAAACACTACAAACAAAAATGACACACTCTGCAGATTCATACTGGGTAAAAAAAACTCAATTATCAATAACACAATTACAACTGTCTGACCCTGGCCTTTACCCAGTCTAGATTCATACCGGATTCTAATCAATGTACAATAATTGTTGTTGGAAAACTACAAACAAAAATAAAACACACTCCGCAAATTCATACTGGATAAAAAACTAAATTATCAGTAACACAATAACACATCTCTGGTCACTGTCCGACCAGATTCCGACGCTAGATTAATACTGGATTATAATTAATGTACAATTATTGTTGGAAAACTACACACAAATATAAAACAAATATAAAGCAGATTCATATTGGATTACAATCAATATAAAATTATTTTTGTCTTACTTTGACAATTATTTGACAAAGATTCATACTGGATCATAACCATTATACATTCATTATTGTTGGAAAACTACACACTGCACACAAAAATGACACAAACTGCAGATTCATACTGGAATATACTGTAATTAACATAAAATTATTATTGTCTGATTTTGACAACTACACACTCTGCAGATTCATACTGGATAAAATAACTCCACAATTATCACTGTCAGACCCTGACAATTTCACACTCTCTAGATTCATACTGGATTATAATCAATGCCCAATCATTATTGTTGGGATGTTACAACTACACACTTTCTAGATTCATACTGGATCGAAATCATTTCACATTTATTACTGTTACACAGACTTAGCTAATGTTAGATGGCTCTCAGTATTAGCGCTGTGCTGTGGATCTGTAGTGATGCACATCCATTTAAGATGCTTATCAGACTGTGTGATGACTGGGTGATTTGCAGTAGAGGTTAGATCGGGCCCAAGAAATCCAACCCGACCCAGCCCGAGCCCGTGCACGTTCTGCCCGAGCCCGACCCAACCCAACCCGAACCATAAACTGTCATTATGAGCCCAAACCCGACCCGACCCGCCCCATAAACTGGCTGTTTTCGGGCTGTTTGAATGAGCGAAATATAATCAGAATTATGTTAAATAACACTGAAACATAGAAGCATAGAACTATTATTTAATTAAAAGTATTTTTAAGAACAGCTACACACAGTGCTGCAAGTCAAACGTGGAGGAGTTCACGTGCGAGAGAGAGAGAGAGAGACAGAGAGAGACACAGAGAGAGAGAGAGAAAGAGAGAGAGAGACAGACAGAGATTCGCTTGTTCTGGTAAAGGTTCTCTTTTATCTCCTCGTGCTCATATTCTAGTCCCATACAGAATTCTGCAGCTCCCTCAGTGTTTTTCTGTCGTATTTTGCAGCTAGCGCGAGCGCTTACAACTAACACCGCGGACCGGGAGGTGCCGCCGCGCTTGTGCCGAATCCAACTCCCTGCTAAATCCGACTCCCGCTTCACGGACAGAATCGGCACAACACCCCCCGCTGTACAACTGCGGGAGTGAAAACAGCGCTTATAAATAAAATAGTTTAGTTTCACTTTCAGTTTTCGTTATTTTCGTTATTTTCTTTAAAAATAAAAATATAAATAAAAAACAGACGCCTACATCTCAGACTATTTGCTGGAGCCCGACCCGACCCGGCCCGAGGAACCAGGTCAGGTTCAGGCAGAGAATCTAAGCTCTAATTTGCAATACAGACATCAGCATCTGCAGGCGTTCGTGTTTTTACCTGTGGATCGTAATTCTGGAGCAGCGGAAATATCAGACCTCTGAATACAATAGAACTAAAGGATTAACTACAGCTATCAGAGCCAGAACGTCAGCAGAGCTGCAGTAAAGAGAGCCAGCTCAGTCTGAGAACTCTGTTAACGGTGTAAAAATAACGGAGAGAAAGACAGAGAGAGAGAGAGAGAGGTTCACGTAAACAGGTCGGCTGCTGTGCAGTCTGATTAAGAGCTGAGCTCATTCACACACTGACTCTATCACACTACTGCACCTGTGCACCAGAACCACACACACACCTGCTATACACCATACCTGTCAAGTTTTGGACTTAAAAATAAGGGATTTTTTCCGCCGCCCCAACAGCCCAAACGAGGGGAAAAAAATATATATATATATATATATTATTATATATTATATATACTGTATATATATATATATATATATATATATATATATATTTTTTATTTTTTATTTTTATTTAATAGATTTAAAATTGAAATTGAAGGGTGCACAAATTTACAAAAAGGACATGGATCAGATATATTCCATAAGTAAATAATAGTCCTAAGGGGCCTACACAATTAATAATCTTTCATTAATACTTCTTTCTATCGTTCAGTCCACTCCTGATCAGTTCAGTTAATTTCAGCCCTCTCCACATTTTCTCTCTCTCCAGCTCAACCATCTCTTCTACCCCTTCTAAACAATTCATTACATTACATTATAATACATTACCACAATACTTGAGATTTAAACAAATTCTAACAAACCCTAAAACTAGCCCTGAACTAATAGAGTTTGGAAATGATAGTTATTGGCTGATCAGGCACATCAGGGCAGGGCATTATATATATATATATATATATATATATATATATATGTAGATTTTTCTCAAACCCTGAATATCTATCTAGCTAATTCTAAAGTTAAGCTAACTGAGTCACAAGATGTATTTTATTAAACACACAATGGGTTTAATTTATGTTTTGATTCAGAGAAGAGTCTTTTTAACCAGCTATCAGAAACAATCTCATCACAGTTTACATGGTTAATTACCTTTCTTTTAGAAAAATGTCCGTATATCCAGATTAGTTTTAATGACAGCTGCTCCGACTAGCTGCCTGAACTCACAGCGAGGGGAGGGGCGGGGCTTCCCGCACACTAAACTGCGCTCCGCAAAACCAGCTAGCTGATTGGCTGTTTCTCCTGAAAGGCGGGACTTTCTCCTTGAACCGGCACCACGATTGGTTAAGAGACACACAGCGGTCAGTGCATTGTGGCCTGTGGCCTATATATTTTTTTATTTAGTATAATACGGGAAATTTACGGGAAAATACTAATACGGGAGGACGGCGGGAAAGAGGAGTAAAATACGGTAGTTTCCCGGCCAAAACGGGAGACTTGACAGGTATGCTATACACTTACCTCACATATATGCACACATGCACACACCACTAGCTAGCACACATGCATACACACACATACACTCACATTATAAAGAACTCAGTAAGGACAGCAGAAATGAGGAGAAATATGAATAAAATAAAGGAAAAAAAGAACAAAAATCAAAAGACTGCACTGACTTGGGCTGAGGGTCAGGCCTAAAGAAGGTCAAACACTTCAAGAAATCCGGCTCTGTGTTTCTTATGCTAACCATACACTAGACCAGGCGTGTCCAAACTGCGGCCCGTTTCCTTTTTGGAGCGGCCCGCGAGGTATTTTAAAAATAGAATGAAAGTTGGCCCGCTGTTAAGCAGGTTTTTATAATGTGAGATTCAAAGTTTGAACGCTAGGTGTCAGAAACGGGCCAAAGAGTCTAAAAGCGGAGAGAGTGCACATTTCTAGCGCAGAAAAACGGGCCAAAGAGTCTAAAAGCGGAGAGAGTGCGCATTTCTAGCGCAGAAAAACGGACCAAAGAGTCTAAAAGCGGAGAGAGTGCGCATTTCTAGCACAGAAAAACGGACCAAAGCGTCTAAAAGCGAAGAGAGTGCGCATTTCTAGAGCAGAAAAACGGGGCCAAAGAGTCTAAAAGTTTCCGTAATTAAGGAGTTTAATATTAAGAGACATCATGAAATGAAACATCAATTTGAAAAATCTTAGTTTACACAAAACTGTCAAAGATAAAGATAGTAAGTCAAGTAAATTGTGTGTAAATGAAATAATCAGGAAAATGTATTATTTACATTTGTTTGTATCATTATTTGTTTTATTATAGAGTCTGTGGCCCGTGACTTCAAATATATTTCTCCTTCTGGCCCCCAACAAAAAAAAGTTTGGACACCCCTGCACTAGACGACTTCGAAAAGACTCTGAAAAGACTTTTAATAGACTAAAGTCTGACACCCTCTCACATCTAAAGACAAGCCACATACTTTTTAGGGCATTTTCACATCAGCACTATTTGGTCCAGTTAAAACGAACTCTGGTTTGTTTGTACCCTTTGTGCAGTTCGATGGAGCAGATGTGAAAACAGTAATCACACTTGGGTGCATATCAAAAGAACCAAAAGAAAATAGGTGGAGGTGGTCTTGGTCCTGTCATTTTCATGACTATTTACATTGTAGGTTTTCACTGAAGCATCAAAACTATGAAAGAACACATGTGGAGTTTTATGTACTTAACAAAAAATGAACCCAATCCAGGTGGTTTGGGGTGAGCTGGAGCTTCACAGAGTGAAGAAGGCAAAGGGGCAACAAGTGCTAATAAACACCTCTGGGAACTCCTTCCTTCAAGACTGTTGGAAAACTTTTCATTTCAAGTGGCCACCTCTTGAAGCTCATAGAGAGAATGATGCCAAGAGTGTGCAAAGCAGTAATCAGAGCAAATGGGGGCTATTTTAAAAAGAAACTACAATATATTTTTTGTTAAGTACATAAAACTCCACGTGTTCATTCATAGTTTTGATGCCTTCAGCGAGAATCTACAATGTAAATAGTCATGAAAATAAAATAAAAAAACGCATTGAAAAAGAGAAGGTGTGTCCACATTTTTGCCCTTTACGGTATACATATCTATGTTATTATCAGTAAAGTGATGGTGGCACTCAGAGCTGAAAGCTAGCGTTATAGAATGTAAAAAGTGTTTTTAATAAGCTTCTGTGCACTTTTTAAGTTCTTAATTCCTTGTTTTAAATGTCAGGACTGTTCAGATTCTACCAAGGAGGTGTGGAGCTATTTTGATCCTGGAAAACAGTGTAAAAAGTGATTTATCAGGACAAAATATGCCCCGATACGGCTGCTGTACAGAGTGCTGGGCAAAAAGCACAAAATACTGTATCTCAGAAAGCTGTAGGAGATCGGTGTAGGGCTATTCAACAAAGGTTAATACTTTTTATCATGTTTTACTACACCCAACGTCAATTTTACACTGGAGTTCTCCTTTAAAGGGAATGACAACTGGAACACTGATTGGTTTATTTCACGTTACACCCAAAACACGATACCAAAGACACAGACACGCCCTAAATCAATCTGCACAAAGCACAAATGAGCAGTGCACTATAGAAATATATATAGAACTAAACTGCCAAAATTAAAAATAAATAAATAAATAAAAATGTATGCAAATCACTCAATAAAAGTAATATGGTGACTAAAACGGTAAATAATTATTCTAATTATTATATCAAAATAAATACATATACATGAAAATAAATATCATAATAAATTGTTATTTATGGGTTTTTCAATTAACATTGTTTAATTTTTCTAAATTTGTTTATTATTTACATAACTATTTATTTCTGCATTATTTTCTTTCCGTTGTTTTATTTCTGTATTTATTTATTTCTCAATGTATTTATTTCTGTATTCATTTATTTCCCAATTCATTTAATTCCCAATTCATTTATTTCTGTTTTTCCTTGTCCTTATATGATAATGAAGGGGCTGTCCAGCAATGATGTCATGGTGTCTCAGCATTCCTATTGGTTGATCGATGTCAGATACCATATATCGATTGTACATGTTTTGCCCATTTGGCGGTTACATTGGTAACGTGGGAGATTATATAATAAAGATCATTTAGATCGTAATACAGACTATAATCCATTACTTTGAGGAGAGCAGCTGCTTCTCTGAGCAGATCCAATACTGAACTTCACCCCGACATTTCAGCTCGTCTCTCTCTGGGCTTGATTGCTAAGCCTGTACGTGAAAAACACGCCCCCTTCATTATCATATAAGGACAAGGAAAAACCGAAATAAATAAATTGGGAAATAAATGAATGCAGAAAAAAATTAATCGGGAAATAAATTAATGCAGAAATAAATAGTTATGTAAATTAATAAAAATAAATCGAAAAGAAATTTTAATAAAGAAACTCATAAATAACAAATTATTAGGATATTAATTTTTTTGTATATTTATTTTAATATTAATTATATTTATTCTTCAGCATTTTTATCACCATATTACTTTTATTGAGTGATTTACTTACGTTTTTATTTATGTATTTATTTTTAATTTTGGCAGTTTTGGTCCTCCATATTCAGTGTCACTGCAGTGCTGAAAATAAATGACCCACCACCCAAATAATAATAATAAACGCTGCTCTGTGGTGGTTCTCTCTCTTCTGTTGGGTTCTTGGTAATTGAAGAACAGTGTGAAATGAGGAGGATAATAATAAAGCATAAAGTATACAGAGAAACAGATACAGAACTACAGTCTGTAATTATAAAAATACTAAGTGTTCTATATGATCACTAAAGCTAAAAAAAAAGGAATAATAAGTGTATAAAAACAAAATAATTTGGCCATAATGTTTAAAGCTTAATCAGTATATCTCTCTCTCACTCTTTGTCACTCTTGTTTCTCCCACACATACGGAGGTGGACAGTAATGAATTCATCCACAGGTCCCCATTACAGCCCTGGAATCATTAGGTGTATTCAATGTGGGGTGAATAGAGAACGACAGTGCCCGTTTCAACTCAATCAGATCCTCAAAAGCTCAGGTCTGACATGCCCACGTGTGTCTGGAGACAATTCCAAAAGAGTTCAAAGTGAAGACGAGCCGCAAAAGGCAAGAGCGTAACGGCGCATCCCGGGTTTATCGTTCATCAGCTCCCCGAAACCAGTGGATACTGGTGTTAAAAATCTAATTAGCGAAACAAATTGGGCGGATAATGCGGAGGCCTGTGCCTGCAGTCTCTTTTTCCATTTTATGGGCCTTTTTTTTTTCTGGAAGTTGCGGCTTTCTCGCCACAAGGGTCCCTGCGGACGGCACCAGATGTTCCAGGCACTGCACTTCCCCACTCGTGTCCCTAATGCAATATTCATGGCCAAGCGGGTGCACATTTATTTATTTATTTCATCATCCTGCACAACAACACGTAGCAAAGCCACCCTCACCCCCTCTTTTCATTCTCTCTCGCTCGCTGTCTCTGAACATTTAGACTGTTTTTTTCCTGTCTGACAATCTGTTCTTCGCTTCACTTTTATTTTACAGCCCCTCTGTCACCTGTGCTGTCTCTTTCTCTCGCATGTTCACTCTCTTTCTGTCTCTCTGTCTCTCTCTGTCTCTCACAATGCAGCCTCTGCAGCAACCTCTGTCTTTCTGTCCTTTGAAAAATAAAAAAAAACTGTTTTTCTTCTCAATTTAGCTGAGCCAATTAATCCCCTCACTCACTATTACTAGCACTTTTAGCATCTCTTGCAATGCAGCCAACACTAGAAAGGTGAGGACAAGTGCATGCCTCCTCGGATACATGGGAAGCCAGACCACGCCTCTTTTATTCCAACTACGACCAATGCAGCATCACTTGGCAGCCAATACCCTTAGAGAAAAGCATTAATCAAAGAAAGCTAAAAGATTTAAAGATTCCTGTGCCAGACAGCATCACAATGCGAGTGATGGAGGAAGATAGTTTCATTTACCTTCCCATAGAGAGCATGGTCAATTGTGCTCGCTCAGACTCTGGCTGCTGATGGCAAAGCAGTATGACCCAAGATTCGAACTTGTGATTCTTAGGACATAGAGTCAAAAAAACATATTGTGATGCTCTTTGCTACCTTATACACGGTCTTAATAGTCTATTTTCTCGCCAATTTTCACCAAACTGAAAGACAGCTGGACTTGGTGAACTAAGTCCAGATGAACTGAGCCATGGTTCCATTTGTTTGCAGTACAAAAATATATTTTTAAATGTGATGGCCGTACACCGCCTTGCCAAAAAAAGGTCACACACTCTAGTATTTTGTTGGACCACTTTTAGCTTAGATTGGAGAACACATTTTCTGTGGCATTGTTTCAATAAGCTTCTGCAATGTCACAAGATATATTTCAATCCAGTGTTGCTGGATTAATTTTTCACCAAGATCTTTCAGCAGCATTGATGATGGTAGAGTCTGACCACTGCACAAAGCAGCTCTTCTCCATCCAGCACATCCCAAAGATTCTCAATGAGGTTAAGGTCTGGACTCTGTGGTGAACTCTCTCTCAATCCATGTGTGAAAATGATGATCTCATGCTCCCTGAACCCTGAACTCTTTCACTATTCCAGACCCATGAATCCTGACATTGTCTTATCTTGGAATATGGCCGTGTTCATCAGGGAAGAAAAAATCCATTGATGGAATAACCTGGTCTATATTCAGTATATTCAGGTAGTCAGCTGAACTCATTCTTTCAGCACATACTGTTGATGAACCTAAACCTGCAGACCAACTGCAGCATCAACCAACCCCACACCATTTACTTACTTAAATCCAGGTGGCAATCTTTTTTTTTTTTGGCCAGGAAGTGTATTACACTGGTAATTTCTGTACCTACTGTAACTGTAGATAATCATTTTTATATAAACAGAAATAAAAGCAATCAAATGGTAAAAATGTAGGTGGTGCATCTCCAGTGCAAAATCAAAACTAATCGTTTTAAATGTTCACAATGTAACAAAAACATGAACCTTGGTTTGGGCTTCAGCTCTGACTTTTGGGGGCTCGTCCGGGATCTGAACTTTCTGAAGTTCGTTTCAAAAGAAAAAATAACTTTTTATTGCACTGAAAGATCTGCTGTTATGCCCTGAATCAAGCCAGTTGGGAAGACTAGTGCAAGTTGTTCTGCCCAACCTTTGAGACCCCTCATGAGACCCCTCTAGCTGTAGCTCTCAAGCAGTTACAAGACACTTTGTTCTGGTTATGATTTTTCTCTTTTTGCCCTGTGTACAGAGGTGCAATAAACCATGAAGCCTAATTGCGCTGGAAGCCAGGAATCTATGCAAGAGCTGGGAATGAACCACTTCATTTCTACCACATACTGTCTTCACTCACAGTAAGTGAATGAAAGACATTGTCAGAGAACATATTATGTAGAGTGCTGTGAATTATGAATATATATATGAATAATGTTTTCTGTGTGCAATACACATAAAGGAAGATTCTAATAGTCTAAAGAGAAATCTGTATAAAAATAAAATCCAATTAGCTAAAACATATTTAATGTCCATTACGTTGGATGCCTGTGCTTAATAATGTTATTTTAGACTTGATATTGACCTTTAAACCTCACAAATCATCCAGAAAAAGTAGCATTAACATTATAAGTGCTCTAAACCACATAAAATAAAATAAAATTAGCTCTTACTTTGCCTCAGTGGCTGTAGTGCTGCCATGCTCTAATGTCTAAGTTGCTGTTTTTTTTATTTTTTTGATGCAGTGGGCGGAGCTAAGCCTTAACAAAACATAAAATAGAAAACACATGCTGTCCATGGCCTGTAATAAATGCAGGGTCTGCAATGGTTAAAACACAATGCATAAAAAAATAAACATGACTTTTACAGGATAAGTATTAAAGACTCAATATAAACTCCAGCCAGATTCCGTCACTATTTAAGCTTTTAATTTGCTATATAGCTGGTTGATATATCGTTATCTCCTGGATAGCAGTGTTCTGGGCCAAATTGAAATGTTGAATTGGGACCCTGCAGGCCTGGGTCTGATTCAGCGGGCAGCTTAATGTGTTCCCGCCCTCTCCCTCTCATCCGTGCCCCTGGAGGGCTCAGAGCTTTCTGCTGTAAATTGGCCTGTTTCTGTACGAGGGGTTAGTGGAGCAGTCCAGGTCCTGTTTTTCCATGCGGAGCCCCGCTGAGAGAGGCTGGAGCAGGGGGGTCGGCCGGCAGGTTGATTCTTCTCTCTCCCAGCGGTGCTCGTCCACACAGTGCGGGAGCTGAAGCCAGGCCAGGCCGGGCTGAACCCCACACACAGGCTCTCCTGGCTGGGGAGAAGGAGCTGAGGGAGCTGCTGGCCTCTTTGCCTGAGTTCCAGAGGAACACGTTGTAATACGCCTGGCTGGTCCGAGAGGCCACGTCTCTGCAGAACCGGATGGGAACGGGAGGTTACCGGGCTGCAGTGATGGAACGGTAAAATAAGCCCAGGATAAGAGAGGCTGGAGAGGGAAAAGGTCAGGCTGACATTGTACAGAAAGTCTGTGTTCAGAGGGGAATTTGAGGAAGGACTGCTGCTTGACCACTTCATCTTCCTGGAAGTAATACTGGGAAACTGCCAGCACACTTGGCATAAAGAGGAGACGAGACTGGGCGAATATAGCAGTGGTTTACAGACTTGGTATAAGAAGGACTGGACAGTATGAACTGGTTCTGACTGGATTCCTGCACATTTTGGTGTAATTTCTGGTGTAAATCCAAAGCCAATTTAGTCACCAGGCTTATCAAAATCTCTCTCTCTCTCTCTCTCTCTCTCTCTCTCTCTCTCTATATATATATATATATATATATATATATATATATATATATATATACATACATATATATTTTTATTTGGTTTTGCCAAATTGAAAACATCTTGAATATAATCAAGAGGAAGATGGATGATCACAAGCCATCAAACCAAACTGATCTGCTTGAAGTTTTGCTTCAGTAGTGGCATAAAGTTATCCAAAAGCAGTGTGTAAGACTGGTGGAGGGAAAACATGCCAAGATGCATGAAAACTGTGATTAAAACCCAGGGTTTTCCACCAAATATTGATTTCTGATCTCTTAAAACTTTATGAATATGAACTTGTTTTCATTATTTAAAGTCTGAAAGCTCTGCATCTTTTTTTTTATTTCAGTCATTTCTCATTTTCTGCAAAAAATGTTAAATTACAATATTTTTATTTGGAGTTTGGGAGAAATGTTGTCCGAAGTTTATAGGATAAAACGTTCAAAAATGTTAATATTACTCAAACATATACCTTAGAATATCAGTATTCAAAAACTAAAGTGGTCTCTTAATTATATTACTATACAGCTTCTTTTTTTCCATACATTATAATAAATGGATAGTGGAAAGTGATCCAGACTATGAAGGAACACATAAGGAATCATTTAGTAACCTAAAGTGTTAAACAAACCAAAATCTTATCTGGGGAGCTGTTAAATTGCGGTTTCTGAGACTAGATGAGATCCAGTTTTATCAAAACATTTTTTGTGGTCTCTTGAGGATACTGTCAAAGTTCTAGAAATGTTTCAGATTGACTGACCATCTTTTAAAGTATTGTTTTCTTTATTTAGTTAAGTAGTTCTTCCTTCTCATAATCTGGATTAGAACATTACTCAAATATTCACTATTCACTGTATACCTGTAACTCTACCTCTTCACTACTTTACAACTGATGCTCTCAAACACTTTATTAAGAGACAAGAAATTCAAGTAGTTAACTCTTGATGAGTTCAGCACAGCTGTTAACTGAAAGTTATTCCAGGTGACAAGATGTGCAAAGCTGTCATCTACGCAAGAGGTGCTAGTTTAAAAAAATCTAATATCTAAAACATATTCTGGTTTGTTTAACGCGTTTTGTTTAATAAATCATTCCACATGTTTTCTTTATAGTTTTGATGACTTTAGTATTGATCTAGAGAGCAGAACATTTGCTCTGTAGATGACATGTGCTCTAAGTACAAAATACTGTATATATGAAACCTAATCAAAATTAGAACAATTTCATATTTTGACATATGTAGTATATCTGGCCCATACGAATATCACAGCAAACAGAAAATATATAGAATATATATTTTTAAAATGTTTTAAAAAGGTTCCCAAAAAATTACCCTTTAGCATTAGAGAAATAGTAATGTTCCAGTAAATTCTGAAAACATGTGATGCAATAATGATTTGCAACTTAACATTATTAGAATGTTTTTTCAACTAAATATTGATATTATGAAATGATTGAGAGTAACATTCCTAAAAACTAAAAATCACCAGTCACAATTGTATATATTAAGTAATTGCAGTTAGGTAATACTGTATGCAGAAATTAAGTAAAGTTTACCAAAAGAAACCCCGGGTGTTTTGTCTCTCTGTGTTTATCTGTGTTTCATAGCCCTAGTTCTTGCTCTGTGTTTATTTCTTGTTTAGTTTTCTAGTTTCTTGTTTCTTCCTCGTTTCCCCAGTCCCCTGCTTAGTGTTTAGTTCCTTGTTCTCTCCTTGTATATATATCCCTGCCTTGTTTAGCTTAGTATTTATTCTGTTCCTCGTTTGTTCTTGTTAGTTTCTAGTTTCTTGTTTATTCCTTGTTTATGTTCTTAGCTCTGTTTAGTTTCTCGTATATTAGCCTTCCTGTTTGTTTGTTAGTTTTATCTCACTTCCGTTTCTTGTTTATTTCTTTATTTCTTGTTTACTTGTTTCTTTTGTTTACCTTTGTTATTTATTTAATAAATTATATATTTCGCCCTACCTGCACTTGCATCCGTCTCCTTGTCCCCCTGCCTGGGTCAATCCTGACATGAAGTTACTTGAATTTATCTGAAATTAAATTTACTTAAAAAAAGGAAATGCAGAAAGTTGCGAAACTTTTTTTAAGTCAATTTTACTCATCATTTTTTTCAGTGTGGCAATAGTAAGACTTGTACCCACACCTACTGGCATTAGGTTGGCATGATGCCAAAAGGGTCCTATTGTATTGTATTGTATTGCATTGTATTGTATTTTCAACAGGGACTAGATATGCTGTGTCAATGGGTGCTTAAAGAACTGAATTTAGCTGAATGCTCAAGCCAATACATATATACATAAATATGTGTTGAAATTTGTGTGTGTGTGTTTGTGTGTTTTTTTTAAATGTGTGTATATGTGTAAATGTGTGTGTGTGTGTGTGTGTGTGTGTGTTTGTGTGTGTGTGTACGTGTGAGAAAGCAGAAACAAACAGCCGTGCCATGCTGGTCCACAGAGAGCACGGCGGCGAGGGTTTTTTGACTGCGGTCCAAGCCGACAGCTGACAGCCGCCGATGTGACATCATGTACAAGCAGATGTGGCGGCAGCTTTCCAAGTCCTGCCTCGCTCAATCCATTTCACTCGTTCTTCTTCTCCTGCTCCTCCTCCCCTCGTTCCTGCCTTTCTTCCCCTCGCGTACCACCACAATCCCTCCTCGTCTGTCTCCCACAGCCTCGCCGCTTCTCTCCCAGCATTCCCACGCCTGAATCAGCAGCATCACACCTCCTCTTCCATCTCTCTCTCTCTCTTTTTTTCCTTTACTCTCTCTCTCTCTTTATTTCTCGCTCTTTCTCTTCCCACCTGCGCAGAGCATACCACCTGAGATGCACCTGACTCCTCTTGAGTCCACACACACACACACACTCTCTCACACCCCATACACATCTCTCTCTCTCTCTGTTCTCTCTCTCTCTCTCTCTCTCTCTCCGCGGCCCCCTGTCATTCCCTCTGCATTAGCTCCTAATTACCAGCTAATAAGTCATTACTCTTGCCAGGCAAGGGGGAATAGAGGGGCCCACTCGCCCCATTTTTAATTCTGGCACCCACTCCACAGTCCACAGGGTGTGTGTGCACATGTGCAGACTGCATGCTGTGAGGCCGGTCTGCTGGTGTGTGTTCAGCCCCGGCTGCCTCTGTTACGGCTGACACAGGATCAGGGTGCAGGACCTGCTGGGGGATGCTGGTTGTAGATTTAGTACGAAATGTGATGGACAGCTAGAATGTGATTAGCAGGGTAAGAGCACAGTTCTGCTCAAAATATCGCAACGCACACAACATTATGGGTGACATACCAGAGTTCAAAAGAGGACAAATTGTTGGTGCTCATCTTGCCGGAGCATCTGTGACCAAGACAGCAAGTCTTTGTGATGTATCAAGAGCCACGGTATCCAGGGTAACGTCAGTATACCACCAAGAAAGACGAACCACATCCAACAGGATTAACTGTGGATGCTGTAAGAGGAAGCTGTCTGAAAGGGATGTTCGGGTGCTAACCCGGATTGTATCCAAAAAACATAAAACCACGGCTGATCAAATCACGGCAGAATTCAATGTGCACCTCAACTCTCCTGTTTCCACCAGAACTGTCCATCACCACAATCAATTATTGTGGTCTAAAACCAGGTGTTTCAGATTTATTGTTCAACCGCTGTAGTTACCTTGAAAAGGTCATCTGATTTATGGTGACTGATGACTCCTTTAAAAAGTAACGTTATGCCACCAAGAAAAGGATCCTGCAACTTTGGATTTCTCTTCAGCTTTCAGTAATTTCTGGAACTCTAATTTTTTAAATATAGTCAGAAGGAAATATTTAACAGCTAAAATTTAAAAGGTTAAAAAAAATTTTGACAATCAGTAACTGTGAGAAATCATATGATTCTATTCAGGATTGCGTAGCTTTTTGATAAGTTATCTGATTTATATTTTCTTATCTGATGGTTCTTTAGTAATAATTTTATCTTGAAATTGTATATTGTCTGTGTTAAATTTATAGTATTCTTTTATCTGCTCCCTACTCCCCACCCTTTCCTGCTGTTAAACATTTGTAAAGCTAATACCACAAAAAGTAACTTAAATACTTATACTTATTACTTAATATTAAAAGAAAAAAATAGATTACGAGTTTATTAATTAGTCACATTCAGCAACTCACTTTATTGGAAGCTGTGCACCACCTTTTAATTGTAAATTTGACTGTGCCTGTCATGGTGAGCACAGAATGCAGACACGTGCAGATACTGATAAAAACGTGTTTATTATAAAAATAAACAGATGTAAGACGTAGTCAATACAGAAAAATGGGTAATCACCAATAACCAGAGCAATGAAGACAAAACCATACCATAAACGAGAGACAGTCCAGAGTTCATACACGAGAGATCCAATGTCAGAGGTAATCCAAGAGGCAGTAGTGAAAACACAGTCCAGGTAATACACAAGCAATCCAATATCAGAGGCAAAGGCAATAATCGGCGTCGAGAAAACAAAGGCAAGGTCATACACAAGATAAACTGAAGACAAGAGATATAGAGCGCTTTGTAAAGAGGAGAACCTACAATACGCGGCGTGGGTGTTTGTGTGGAGTGCTCTTTTATAGTGCCAGTAATCAGTATTCGGGGCTTCCTGGAGGAAGCAGGTGAGGTGTCACGTGATCAGGTGAGTGCGTGATGTCAGCAGGTGGTGCATTCTGGGTAATGCAGTTGTTGACCTGAGAACCTCCGTTAGAGCTGGGTGTGGAAGGGACAGAGGAGCTAACAGCACCAGACGTGACAGTGCCATGCTGCAACCCCAAACATTTCTTTAAATTTATCATTGTGTTTTTTAAGCTACACAGCATTTTGTAGTGTGTGTGATTTGTAGAATCAAATTGATGCACAGAGTGTACTTGTGTGGAATGTGATTGGTTACTGAAATGCAATTGGTTAATATAGTGCAACTAGTGGTTAATGTGATTGTAAGTAGATTTTTATTGGTTATTAGGTATGTGATAAATTCATAGAATGATATTAATAGAATATGACTGTTAGTTTGATGTGATACTACAGTGGAATGTGGTTGATATAATGTGATTGGTAGAATGTAGTTGAATATAGTGTATTTGACAAATGATTGTTCGAATTTAAAACAACATATGTTAAATTATGTTACATGCTTGTTTTTAAATAACAGCCACAAGCGACATTTTGTCGCCATACAATAAAATCAATATTAGCAGTGTAGGCAGGATTGTAGAGGTCACATGACCATAACAGTTTATGAAGCTTTATTCTTCCTTTACAGCTAAAACCTCCTGAGAGCCTATCAGAGCTATCCTCCATATTAGCACAAGCGCTTTGTTCAGTCAGGTGAGTTCTTTTACTGTTTATTCTCTAAAACACATATTTCAGAAGACATATAAAACACACATACTGAGCAACGGAAATACTTGTAACAAAGAGAGGCCGATTCTGTGGTGAAGTGTTTGGTTGTTTGGTTTACTATGACATATGCTAATTTAGCATCATTTTTGCTAGCCTAAATATTGTCTTATGCTTTAAAGTGCTGTGTGGAGAGCTGAACAAAATAATTAAGTCACTGGAAACAACAGCCTGGTCATCTAAACATTTAAACTGGTAAAGCTGGTTTACCAGTTTACCAAACCAAAATAGACAAAATAACCAAATTTGACTGTGCTAGTTCACCACAATCACTAGGTACTTACCTAGGTACCTATCTCCATGAATTAATTAAATAATAAATAAAACCTGTCTGACAACATGAAGTAGAATAAAATATCTCCAAATGCAGCACATTATGCCCCGAGAAAACAAAGTCATTATTATCTATCAGTGTATCAATTTCATCTATCAGTCTATCAGGTTACAAAGTCATTTCTAAAGCTTTGGGACTCAGTGAGAGCTATTATTCACAATGAAGAAAACATGGAACACTGGTGAACCTTCCCAGGAGTGGCCAGCCTACCAGAATTACTACAAAAGGGCATGGACAACTCATCCAGGAGGTCACAAAAGAACTCAACAACATTTAAAGAACTGCAGGTCTCACCTGCCTCAGTTAAGATCAGTGTTAATGATTCAATAATAAGAAAGAGAGAATGGGTGAAAATGGTCTCCATGGGAGAGTTCCAAGAGGAAACCAATATTGGCCAAAAAAAACACAACAGCCAATCTCACATTTGCCAACAAACATCTTGATGATGCCCATGAATTACAGGTAAAAATTCTCTGGGTTGACGAGACAAAAGTGGAACGTTTTGGAAGGTGTGCGTCCCGTTACATCTGGCATAAAAATACATATAAAACATATCATTTCAGAAAAATAACATCAAACTAAAAATCTAACATGGTGGCTATAACTCTGCCAACTTCTGTATATATGTTGTTTTAATAAACTTTCATATATGAATTATGTGTGTGTGAATTCAACAAATAATGGCATATGGAAATAAATTATATATGCATTAAAAAATTATGCACATAAACATTTTTATGGGTATTACATATGTGTTATAAATGTGTATCTACATATATCCAGAGGATAGGTGGTAATAATATATCCTCTGGTAATATACAGTTCTGGGGAAAAAAAATAAGAGACCACTTCAGTTTCTGAATGAGTTTCTCTGATTATTTGAGTAAAATGAACATTGTTGTTTTATTCTATAAACTATAGTGTCATACCTGACTGGGATCAGGCAGAGAGAGAGAGAAAAGGGAGACACTGCTGGGATGGAATACGAAGCAGTTGTGTTTATTAAGAAACACGGGAATAATATAAAACTCAAAAATGGAAAACAAATGAAAACACAATGAACATGCAATAATAACTAACTGGGGAAAACTAGAAACAAACTTAGAAACTGACAAATAAAATGGGACTGGGCAAAGTAAAGAAAAAGCTGAAAAACGGGAGAAACGGAAAACGGCCAAAACAATAAAACCAGGAAGTGGCCAAAACAATAAGACCAGCACGTAGCGCGGTACAACGGGGAAAACGGGACAACTAGGCTAACAAACTAGAACGAAAAACTACTAAGCAGAGCTTAGGGAAAACGGCTAGACTAAAAAACTCAAACTGGGCAAAGAAACAAAATAAGAAAATATAACAGAAAATACTTAGGCAAAGGGGACTCCGGGAAAACGGGAAGACAGGATCGTCTGAGAGAACGCTTTGTAAGTCAGCTAACAGGCTGGAACCACAAGGAGCCACAGACCATGATAGTGACCAATACTCGGCGAAGAGTGGAGGAGAGCAGCGTGCTTTTAAGCTGCTCTCCGCAGCTGAAGCCAGTCTGTGATCAGGGCTGAGCAGCCGCGTGTGTGTGTGTGTGCTCTGAACGAGCGGATGTCCTTATATGGGCATAGTGCTCTCTCAGAGAGTGCCGGAGGGGGGGCGCGGTTACTCAGGCCTGACAATAGACAACATTTCTCAAACTTTCAGACCTCAAATAATGCAAAGAAAACAAGTTCAGAGATCAATATTTGGTGGAATAACCCTGATTTTTAATTACAGTTTTCATGCATCTTGGCATCATGTTCTCCTCCACCAGTCTTACACACTGCTTTTGGATAACTTTATGCTGCTTTACTCCTGGTGCAAAAAATCAAGCAGTTCAGTTTGGTTTGTTGGCTTGTGATCATCCATCTTCCTCTTGATTATATTCCAGAGGTTTCAATTTGGTCAAATCAAAGGAACTCACCATTTTTAAATGGTCTCTTTATTTAAGTTGTATATGGAAATGCCACTCTTAATATAAGGACATATACTACATGTCATATATTGCACGTCTGTGTGGGAACAGCTATCTTACAAATATTGAGTATATTTTATATTTACACTTGGATGAGCAGCTTTTTAACCATCTAGACCATCAAAGACTAATATAAACCATTTGAAACCATCTACCAACAAAAAAAATATTAAACTGGATTTTTCAACAGGGCAGTAATATCCAGTAATTAAACCTACTGCTGTCAATATCGATCAGAGCTTTGCGTTTGATGGAAACGTGCACTTTGAAAAAGAGGTTTAATAACCATCACAGGCTAAAAATGAAGCTTAAGCTTCAGGTTTAAACAGTGAAACTCTCCTGAGGGCTTAGCCTAGCGGTCCGTTCCCCTCTTCATTAGCTAAAGCGCTTATATCTCAGTCAGGTAAAACTGTACTGCTGTTTATTCTCCCAACACAAATATTTCAAAAGAGGTATTTAATAATTTCTGAGGGAATTCATTTGCATTTAAACAATGTGCTCTCTCCCAGAGGACAGCGCTAATGCTAGCTGTGTGTTTTGGTGGATTTCACTGATGCTAATGGCTGCTAGGCTCTGCACACACAGCACTAGCAAACTGTACTGATGTGTTCTTTGTTTCCGTGCAGCATATGTAAATTTCATATTGTTTTGTTATATATTGCCTTTTAGACTGTACAAATTTAAGAGTATGATTATTGTTGGCCCAGGGAGGCTGGATGTCAGTGTGTTTAATTCTAGGATTAAGCATGCGACTGTATAGCATCATTAAAATACTGTATTTCATATACATTACCAGTCAAGGTTGGACCCACCTTCTCAATTAATGTTTTTTATTATTAATGTTTTATCTTATCTGGAGCGCTGTTAACTTGCAGTTTCTGAGGCTGGTAATGCTAACGAACGTATCCTGTACAATGTTTCGGATTGACTGACCCATATACTGTATATAGCTGGACAGAGCATCGTCTCTCAAAAGTGAAGCCACCACAGGTCGGGCGCCCCCTGCTGTTCAGATTCAGAAAGCCGTGTAACCCCACCCATTCCCATAGGTTTCAATGGCAAAAGAGAAAACTTTCAATCACGTTTTTTTCTAATATACTGTAATTTTACCTCCTTTATTTAAATGCAAACGGTAGTGTAACCTATGCTTATATTGTCAAATTTTTATATCCCCACGGAATTCGTTTTTTAAAACGTTATTCAGCTCTATTCAAAAGGTGTAGTTATTGTAAAAGGGCTGGTTATGGGCGGGACCAATAACAGACCATCAGCTCCGCTTCGCTCTGCTCCGCTCTGCAGCCTGTGACCTCGAGGCAGCCCTCAGGGGCGGGGTTATTCAAATGAGTAGGCTGCTCTCCACAGTCTTTCTCCCTCCTCTGGTCTCTACTGCGCAGACTCAGGTTTCGGGATCGCAAACATGGCGGAAGATTTTGGCTTCATTTTCATTGAATGAATGGGAACGGCGACACGGCGTCCATCTTTTTTTACAGTCTCTGGACTGACCTTAATTTCTTAAAGTATTTTTTCTTTACTTATTTGAGTAGTTTTTGCTTCTCATAATCTGGATTAGAACATTAATCAATTAGAGCTATTCACTGTATACCTGTAACTCTACCTCTTCACTATTTTACAACTGATGCTCTCAAACACTTTATTAAGAGACAAGAAATTCAAGTAATTAACTCTTGATGAGTTCAGCACAGCTGTTAACTGAAAGCTTCAATTCCAGGTGACTCTACCTCATAAAGCTGACTGAGAAAGTGCAACCAAGATATGCAAAGCTGTCTAATCTATTCAAGAGATGCTACTTTAAATGATCTAAAATATAAAATATATTCTGGTTTGTTTAACACTTTTTTGTTTTAAAAAACAATCTGAAAGTTTTTCTTCATAGAAAAACACTGAATTTAAGGTACATATGATTGGCATTGCATGGATAGTGGATGGTCAAATGGTGGCCGTATTTTAGTGTGTGTTACCATTACTTTCTTGATTATATACTGTGTTATAGAGTGTTTTTGTATCATACAGAATGATTGGTTGTAATGACCAGATATACTCAGACAAGCGCAGGTGCAGTACAAAGGAAATATTATTTATTAAACAGAATAGATATGAATACAATGACGGGATAGTCAGACTGAAAAATAAGGTCAACGGGAGCAAACAACAAACAGACAACAGCCAGAGAGGAATAGCACAAACCAGAGTGAGGGACAGTCCAGAGTTCATACACAGGAAGGCAAGAAACAGAGGTAATCCAAAAATCAGAAACGGTAACAGTCCAGGTAATACACAGAGATCCAAAAAGCAGAGAGAAGGCAAAAATCGTCAAATCGAGGTATAACAGTCCAGAGAGTCAAAAACCAGAAGATCAAGTATAGGAATTATAGGAATACGCTTTGTAATGAGGGCTAACCAATCAATTACTCAGCACAGAGTGTAGTTGAAGGGGGTTTTTATAGTGTGGGTAATCAATATTCAGGGCTTCCGGGAGGTGGCAGGTGACCAGGTGAGTGTGTGATGTCAGAGTGTGGTGTGTTCTGGGAAGTGTAGTTGGGAGAATGTGGGAGAGACAGGAGTGCTCCTAGACAAAATGCAATCCTGTGCATTGTGATTTGCTTTTGAACATTTGCAGCACAGCCACACAGTGGAATACAATGCAGTTGAGCTAATTGTGTTTTAAGGAGGTTTGTATGCAGTGTTACACAAATTCATTGTTTGGTTTTAATTTTTTTGTGTATTTTTGTTTTTCAACAAAGTAAAATGTAATAGTGGTTTTGCATATCATTTATGTCACAAGGAAAAACAATGCATTTTAAGGACTGCATTTAATTTGTTTACGGTAGTGTTTGCTTTTCAATTTAGCCCTACTTCCTCTCCATGTTCCTCTCCAACAAGGTGTTATTGGTACTTTGTTGTGGAGTGTATATATTTTACAGTACGATCAATATTAGCCATTGACCCATTTGAAGATTGGACTTTAGTGTGTTTTAATTCTAGGCCTACATGTTGTCATAGTGAGGTATGGTTATATACTGTGTTATAGAGAGTACATATTTTGCAGAGTATGATCAGCAATAGTCCACAGAGGTTGGATTTGAGAGTTTTCAGTGTGTTTTAATGCTGGGCCTCTGAGGGGCCACAGCTTCGTCACTTGGTGTGACTCCAGCAGGATTACAGTAATCATGCTTAAACAGCACTGAAGTGACTGAAACATTCATGCTTCACTTTGTATGTGTGCAGATCTAACATCAAAATCCTTGTCTGAGTCCTGTAGTTATGAATAAATAACACGGCGTAGGTGCTGCTTTACTCCGGGAGTATTGGAGTGTGCGTGTTCACGTTTGTGTGATTTCTGCTCGGTACAGTAGCGGCGTGTCCTCAAAGACAAAGGTGCCACAGAGGCAATAAAAGGAGTCGTTTAAAATGCAGCCGGAGCCCTTCGGAGAGCTGGTGCCAGTCAATGGATCGGGGTGAGTGGTGCAGAGAGTGAGCACCTTTTCATTTTTCTGCTTCTTTTTTTTTTCTCCTTCATTCACACAAACATCAGTAATGTGATATGTGTGTGTGTGTGTGTGTGTGTGTGTGTGTGTGTGTGCAGGCCTATGTGTGTGTGTGTGTGTGTGTGTGTGTAGGCCTATGTGTGTGTGTAGCAGAAACCATGTTCTGCAGAACAAATGCTGATCATTTGCAGCGTGTCTCTGAAGCTGCACATTAGAGAAAAGCCTTGAGGGGGAGAGAGAGGGAGAGCGGGCAAGAGAGAGAGAGAGAGAGAGAGAGAGAGAGGGAGAACGAGAGACGGCAGCAGCTGTGCTGGAATTAATGTCTGCATGCCAAATTAGAAACACCATGCATCTCCGTCAGAATTTATAAAAAAAAAAAAGAAAGAAAAGAGGAGGAGAAAAGAAAGACAGTGAAACACAAAAAGAAAGAAGGAGAAGACAAAAGTGTTGGGACACCTGTCTCTTTCATTGTTTCTTCTGGATTTAAGGCAATTAAAAAAAATGTATCCTGCTTTTGTTGGAGTAACTGTCTCTAATGTGCAGAGAAGACTTTCTACTAGATTTTAAAGGGATATTGCTGTGAGGATTTGAGTGCAATCACTGACTTATTCCATCAAAAAGTATCTGATGGAGCTCCAGAGAATCCATTCCAGAGAACACTGTTCCACAGCTCAATACTGAGGGGTTTTAGACCCCTCTTTATATTCTAATATTCTACACCCAGCATTAGATACAATGCCAGTAGGTTAATGTTTGTTCATCTTCTCCTGAGAGTCCCATTCTATCGGTAGTAGTTCTCTCTCTACAGTGAGCTTTTGCACATCTGTGACAGCAATAGGTGCAACCCATACTTTACGAGGGGTGTCCACAAACATTTACTACATATACTGGACATACTGCATAGAATCAACCCAAGTACACCCTGCAAAAGGTGTATCTTTAACCATGTAAACAGTCTATATTTTGATATTTTTAACAGCGCCTTGCCCCCTCGCTGTTAAAATAGCGTCAGAGTTTAGGAATAAATCTTCACTGATGGTGTGGGGGTCTGGAAGTGAGGTGTGTTCAGGTAAATTTATGGTGTGTTGTTGTATATTTTGGTGGTGAAAAACACAGGAGCGCCACTGACTGATTAAAACTACGACAACAGTCAATCATCAGAGTCCATTCCTATAGGTCAGGGGTGTGCAAACTTTTTTTGTTGGGGGCCAGAAGGAGAAATATATTTGAAGTCACGGGCCGCAGACTTCAAATAATAATGAAACACACCACTTTAACACACCGTTTTACTTGACTTACTATCTTTATCTTTGACAGTGTTGTGTGAACTAAGATTTTTCAAATTTATGTTTAATTTCATGATGTCTCTTAATATTAAACTCCTTAATTACGGCAAATTTTAGACTCTTTGGCCCGTTTTTCTGCACTAGAAATGCGCACTCTCTCCGCTTTTAGACTTTTTGGCCCATTTTTCTGAGCTAAAAAATGCGCTCTCTCTCCGCTTTTAGACTCTTTGGATCGTTTTTCTGCGCTAGAAATGCGCACCACGGACCGTAGTTTGGACACCACTGCGATAGGTGCACTAAGCTTGCTGTGTACACCCCTGCTTGTTTACACACACAAACGTGACTTTTATCTCAACAATAAACAGAATCAAGAATAAAATAACATTGCTATTCCCTTAAATGAGCTGCTGGTATATCTTCATAGCATGAACACGCAGGTCAGTTTCCTCTGCTGAAATGCACAAAAGTGCCGCGCTGTTAAGATACGAGCATGCCAAAGTCATAGCTCACCCGCCTCTTAGAGGGATTGGCATGTGATACAATGATTTTTTTTGTTTTAATGCACATTACGCCCAAATCACGCCCATGATTAATTAAAATGATTAATACATGCCTTTTGTGTGTTATGAGCAACACATGATAACAAAGACACACCCTAAATCCAGCTGCTATAGATCACTAAAATAGGGCGCAAAGGCTTATAAGGTTTTTCTCCTTGTAAGAACAAGTTTGTGTTGATTTTAGTACTATAACTATGTGTCTCAGGACCCATTGTGTGTCATGACTTTTGGCATGGGTCTCCTGCATTGAAATGATGTGATTTCTGACAGAGCCACTTATCACATGTCTGATCACATGGAAAATTCTAGCCAGACATCGCTGGTCACGATCATTACCATCCAGTGTGCTACTGTCCACTGTGGGTGGGCAGTATGTTCTCAGTGATGTATATCTGGTACACAACTTCAGAAATGTAATTTCCCATCCATCTGGCAACCCCTATTAAAGCTAACAATTTTGGGTTGGTAGAACGTTTTCTCAATGTTACAGTTAATGTTCCTAAAATGTTTAATGTGTCAATATTTCTGGATGAAACATCACTTCACTTTTCATTTTTAGTTTTTGGGAATGTTATTTTTAATGTTTCCATATAATGTTAGTATTCATCTAGCTGTGATTATGATGTGAGAAATGTTTAAACAATGTTGTGATGCAAACAAATAAACAATTCACATGGTTTCAGAACATTCCTAGAACATTATATCTGTAACATTGCAAGCTAACCTTCCTGGAACCTTTTTAAACATTGTTAAACGTTCTTATAACGTTCTCTGTTAGCCTGAATCTGACCTCATTCCAACTACCATTACTCACATCAACATGTCAGTAGCATGCTGACTGGTGTTCACCCTCACTCACAAGATAGCACCTCACAACTTATGCAGGTGTGGTCTGTATTTATAACTAACAATAACTTACCTACACTTTTCTCACATTTTTTTATATGATCTTTACAGTTTTTTTTCCACTGGATGGTCTTTCTGTTGAAGCTGGAGTGTAACATTGAACTGGTGGTGCCACAGCTCGAGGACACACACACACACACACACCTGCATTTACACACACACACACACACACACACACACACACAATCAACCAACCCACCATCTGCTCACTCGTCCTTCAGCTGACATCTACCTCACCTTCAGTCTAACATATATATAGATCTCACACACATGCACACACACACACACACACACACACAAACGCACACACACGCACTGGCTTAGTTAGCGCATACAGGGCATATCAAGTTTTTTATATATATATATATATATTGCATTTACATGTGAAACACACACACTCACCTTTACACTGACTCACTATTCAGTATGAGTAACACACAAGTGAGCATGTGCACAAACACACACACACACACACACACACACACACACACACGTTTACATACACTCACCTTTACACTGACTCACTATTCAATATGAGTAGCTAAGTAACACACACAAGTGAGCATGTGCACAAACACACACACACACACACACACACACGTTTACATACACTCACCTTTACATTAACTCTCTATTTAGTGTGAGTAGCTAAGTAACACACACAAGTGTGCACATGCACAAACACACATACACACACACACACGCACACATCACACATATCTAAATTCATATACTATTTGACACACACATATACACTCACACACACATTTCCTCATCCTGTATTCATGACTGCAGTGCGTGTGCGCGCGTGTGTGTGTGTGTGTGTGTGTGTGCCCCGGGGCGTGTAACCCTGTGCCCTGCAGGTATCATTAGAGCGGGCCTGGACGGTCATTATTGATCCAGAGTGAATAATCTGAGTCAGAGTGTGTCCCCTGAGCCCTGCAGTGCGGTGACGCTAACACACACACACACACACACACACACACACACACACACACACACACACACACACTACAGCTTTAATCACCCTTCATATTGTGGTCCAAACCTGACCCAGGGTTGCCCATCACAGGTGATGAAGTGGTGAACTGTAACTGTAGTAACTCCAAAAAAACATTGTTTCAGGTCTGGGCACACCAGCCTTTTCCGAGCTGTGAAGCATGGTGGTGGGAGCATCATGGTTTGGGGCTGCTTTGCATTAAGCTACTGCAAGTCGCACCCATTGCTGACAGACATGTGCAAATGCACACACACACACCCACACACCCACAGAGCCTGTCTAGTCACTGTAGAGAGAGACCCCAATATCATGGCAGCACTGATGCTCATTTCACTGAAAGCAGTTCAATTCTCACAACAGTGTTCCTCAAAAATCTAGTAGAAAGTCTTTCCAGGACAGTAGAAACAGTTACTCCAACAAAAGCATTATAAACTCTTTTTAACTCTTCCAGACCTTACATCTGTTACATAGTGTATTTTCTTTCATTTTTTTAGAAAGCTTTATAGCACTAAACACTATTTGAGAGCTGATGTTGTCAGCTCAGATCATGAACCAGCCAATGAAAAAGAACACAAGCCAATGAAATAGTAACTTAGGTTACCACCACTGGAACATAATAATTTAGGTCTGACAGGGGTTAATACACTTCATATCAGAAGAAACAATGACCATATATATATATATATATATATATATATATATATATATACACACAGTACATCTCATGATATAAAAGAGGAACAGAACAGTACCTAGTTTAATAATGAGTGGATAAATAATAATAGCAATATTATATATATATATATATATTTTTTTTTTTTTTTTTTTTTAACAGCAAACAAATGTACAAATCTGCCAGTTTGTTTTTTACATGTCCAAAGTTAATGATGAATGGACCAATAGATCTTTTTAAAAAATGTAAATTAAATGTTATTATTTTATATTGGCCTCCACTGAAGTTTAGAAAGTTTTTTCCTTCTCTTAAAAGTTTTTTTTTTTTTTTTTGGGACAGTGAGGATATATAGATTACATTTACATGCATTCTCATGCAGATAATTACTATAATTATTATTATTTATTAATATCATATGTACATATTGATTTTAATATATATATATATATATATATATATATATATATATATATATATATATATATATATATATCCTCCTGAGACCCGGACTTTAGCTTGGTGTGCATTTGTAGTTTCTTTTAGGTATTGGGGAGGACCTAACAAGTATTAAAAAACAAAACAAAACAAGGGTTCTCATGTTAACATTTTAAAATGTATCCTTGCCATTTTGGGATCAGACAGACCCAATTAGTCCAAAAACTAATTTTTGGCTTTCTACAGAAATTAAATATCCTAGTTTCAAACATAAAATTTGATATTGATATTTCATATGTTTTACGTGTCCCATGTTTCTGTTAGGACTAGCTGTAGAAACCTTTGACTGGGATTCCGACCATCTTGTTTTCAATCACTTAACTACAATGTTGACATGTGACCACTAGATAGTACAGGTGGTGTCTTCCAATGAGGCTAAATTTCAACCTTTTAAAAAATGAAGTATTTTTCTGAAAAGAAGCAGTAAGGTAATGTCCTCATATGAGGACGCTGGGTCTCAATATGATATATATATATAAATATATATTATACAGTATATCTACTAGAGACAGATTATATCCATCCAGTATCATTTATTTTACTTTAATTCTGGATATATTGAGATATTCGGAGTGCATTATTATTAGTATCATGATATTCTGGGTCATTGACTTCTGTTACAAATCTGAAAATTTTTCTTTTTTTTTTTTTAATACCTTGAGTTGGGGGTGTGACATATCATATCATACCATGAAACACCATGTAATATTGTGTTTATTATTATTATTATTTTAAGGCCATTTGGCTTAACCCAACTGTACATTATATAGTATATTTAATGTACTTTTTAATGTATGTACTGTATACAGTATAGTATGTCTCACTCCTCCAGTCCTTCACTAGTTAAACGTCTGTCAGCTGCTGCTTTACATCTACATTTAATCGTTTGGCAGACGCTTATATCCAAAGCAGCTCACAAATGAGGCAAATACAACCCAAGCGGAACAGCTCTGACAACAGCCACCTTCAATACCAGCCACGTTTCAGCTCATCCACTGATGTTCCTGCAGTCATCCACCGATGTTCAGCAACGGCTGCTGATGTTTGATGGGATCTGGTCCTGCTGTTCAGTTAATGGAGGAAAACCACGCAGGAAATACAAAATTCCATAATACTCATGCAGCGCAAATCCAGAGAGGGACTGGTTTTAGGACGTTCAGGTAAAATCTTGATATTTAAAATCCCTCAAGTATTTTAATTATTTATTTTAATGGTGTTTCCGTGGTTAATTTGACCCAAATTATCCAAAATATGTCTGAAACCCCCCAAAAATCTGGTATCACTTCGAAATAAGACTACCTTTATAAAGGTTTATCAATGGTTAATAAAGCAGTTTACTAATAGTTAAGTTAATTGGGTTAATTAGGTTGCAAATACTTTAAAACCCTTTATTAAGCAGTTAATAATTATATAACAACACACAAATAGAAATGGCAACACTCATTTATACTGTCGAACCTCAGATATTTCTAGATACAGATTTTTCTTTGTGTTTTCCATCAATCAGCATTAAACCTGTCATATTAATTTATGTGTAAGTATGTTTAACTATTTACTGTAAATTAAATAACTACGTTGAATTAAATTACTAAGCAAACATCAGATCACTGTGACCTTTTCAATTGATGTGTTGTAACTGCTTGTTAATGTTTTTTTTTTAAAGCATTTACAACATATCAATAATATTTAATAATCTCATTTATAACCAATTCATAAACCTTCATAAGGGTAGTCCTATTAGTCTTATAATTGGTACCAAAAATCAGTGTAAAAAAGCAGTGTAAATATTTTTTTACTAACTACATTGCTAATTATTCTATCAATATTTAGTGCAAAAAATAGGTAATGGTTCAATTAAGAAAATTCACTCGTTTTTCATAAAAAAATACATGTTCAAACTTTTTTAACGTTTCACTACTTTATTACTTTTAAAAGACCAACATATAAAACAAAAGTTTTACATAACATTGAAACATAACATTGCAGTTTTGTTTTAGTTTTTGCAAGGGGTGGTTGCAAAAATGTGAGATGAACCATTTTCATATTTCATATGTGTCAGGGTGGGTGCAGGGAGGACGAGGAGGCGGACGCAATTGCAAACAAAAGGGGATTTATTAACAAAAACAGGATACACAATACACAGGGATTTACTGATAACCGGACTAAGGAAACTGGGGAAAACATGGAACACTGACAGACGATAAACGTACAAGGATCGACACCGGGGAAATGGAACACGGACCTTAAATAGAGGTGCACACACACAGGAAACATGAAACACCTGGGACGAAGGGGCGGAGTTACAAAAGAACACAGGTGAGTGGAAAAACACAGGCAGAACACAGGGGCACGGGTCACGTGGGACAACACAGGCACGAGGACAGACAGGAAACAGGGCCAGGACCTTACAATATGTTGATTAATTGACACTAATTAAGGCAAGCAGAAGAAGTTTCATACTGAAAAAATACTTTTAACTATTTTTCCAACACTGTAAACCTGGATAAGTTGAATTTACTTTAAAATTAGAGGAAACCGGTTGCCTTAAAAATGGTTTAAGTAATGGGTTAAGAACATAACTTAGAACATCAAGTTATTACAACTAAAGGGGAAGTTGATTTAACTTTTTGTTTATTTTTGTTATATTGTAAGACTGCACTGTAAAACCTGATTAGTTGACTAAACTCAAAACTTTTGTTGTAACCGATTATCTAATAAATTTTATGTTCATGTAATATAATTTTTAAGTACAGTGAACTTAACAAATACATATACATATATATTTAAAATGAATATTTTCCTGAACTTGTATTTAGTCTTCTTTCTGGTTTCATTCAACTATTTTTTTTAAATACTCATAGAAAAGTAGATGAAAGAAAACAGTAAAAAACTAAAAGTACTGAGAGCACAGCGAGAACACAGAGTTACTGCAGCTCAGTAAATGATGCTCGTTCTACAGCTACAACACAGATACCAAGCATTTAATCATAAGATGTGATCTACAAGTTTACCTAAGGTAGCCCCGGGTGAATCACTACTGATGGTGAGTGTCAGAAACTGTTGGACACACCCAGTATGCAGTCGCCTGGAGTGTGCTTTTGCTCTAAGGTGTGCTTTTGCATACCTCAGGCGACTCTATTTGTGGCGTGCTTGCAGAAATGGCTTCTTTCTCATCACTCTCCCATACAGCTTCTCCTTGTGCAAAGTGCGCTGTATTGTTGAACGATGCACAGTGACTCCATCTGCAGCAAGATGATGCTGCAGCTCTTTGGAGGTGGTCTGTGGATTGTCCTTGACTGTTCTCACCATTCTTCTTCTCTGCCTTTCTGATATTTTTCTTGGCCTGCCACTTCTGGGTTTAACAAGAACTGTCCCTGTGCTCTTCCATTTCCTTACTATGTTCCTCACAGTGGAAACTGACAGGTTAAATCTCTGAGACAACTTTTTGTATCCTTCCCCTGAACAACTATGTTGAACAATCTTTGTTTTTAGATCATTTGAGAGTTGTTTTGATGAGCCCATGATGCCACTCTTCAGAGGAGATTCAAATAGGAGAACAACTTGCAATTGGCCTTAAATACCTTTTCTCATGATTGGATACACCTGGCTATGAAGTTCAAAGCTCAATGAGGTTACCAAACCAATGTTGTGCTTCAGTAAGTCAGTAAAAAGTAGTTAGGAGTATTCAAATCAATAAAATGATAAGGGTGCCCATACTTTTGCACCGGTCAAATTTTGGTTTAATGCATATTGCACATTTTCTGTTAGTACAATAAACCTCACTTTAATCCTGAAATATTACTGTGTCCATCAGTTATTAGATATATCAAACTGAAATGGCTGTTGCAAACACCCAAATATTTACAACTAAAAATGATTAAGATTAATAGGGGTGCCCAAACTTTTTCATATGACTGTATCACAATATGGATTTTTAATATCACAATATTTCTGTGTCACAATATATTGTATACGATATAATATTGCCCACCCCTACGGGGTCCTACAGGTAAATGTAGGTATAAATAAAGAACAACCAGAAACGAAAGTATAACAACAAGGTAACTTTCTGAAACTTACCTAACTAACAACACTTATGGTGTAACTGTTCTCTACGAATAAGTAAATACAAAATGCTAATGCGGTCACACTCATGTATAGGTACAAATAAAGCACAGGAGATCCTGAAATTTCCCTAAACTTATGAAGGCTTCATTCCAGTCACACTCCAGGGAATTGTTATTATGCTAATCATTTTATGAGTTTAAAAAAGAAGATGAGAATTTGATTTATGCTTTAAAAACTGTTGAGGGTAGAGCAGCTAAAAACAGTTATAGTTATATATGTATAATAACACAATCCAGAGTGCTAAGATTTTAAAGAAAATGTATTCATTAATACACAGAAACCACCAGGTTTTATATTAATGGTTATTAAACCCACACCTTTCCTGATTTTACTGTTATTACTCTATAAGTACACAGTAATTATTCAGTAATTATTCAGTTATTACTCAGAAACAACAGGAAACGGGCTGTATTATGTAGTGTACAGTGTTTTAACATTCTTAGCCTGTAAGTACACAGTACTTAGTACTTACACAGTACTTACCCTCTAAAACGTGGGCTGTATTATAAAGTTTTACCAAATCATTTTGGATATCTTTATTAAATGAATGCATTCAGCTTTTTTAAAAATTGCATCCATTGCTGATACAGATTCCCAAGTGCACACAGTTCGTCTAGTCCCTGTATAAATAGAAGTATTTCATCTGGCACCATACCTAATGATAGGAACTGCATTCGCTGGAATGATGGTGTATAAGTAGTAGGGGTGTGACGAGATCTCGTGGCATTACATCTCGCGATATTAAAACGTAGCAATATTTCTCATCAGGCTTAAACCTTCTCGCAGGGCAAAAAAAAAAAACAGTTAAGTGTGGAGTTTTTAAGAGAGATCTGGCAACCCAGTAGCGATAGCGATAGAGTGTGGTGGCTGAGCAGTGAGAGCAGCTCTCAGCAGAAGAGGAAAATTCAGGTATTTGTATAGAAGATGCTTCTGCTACTTTTAAGTTGTATGTCTGGCTGCATTTTGGCTCCAGTGGAAACAATAAACGGTAACAGAGTGACCAACAAGATACAAACCATATATAAATACTGTAAGTAAATCCTACACGTGACTGTTAGGCAGTTGTACTAATCCCTTAGCTCTGTACTGTATTTAAAAAAAACGTTCTGTCTCTGTTTACACTTCAAGCATAGTCTTAATATGACTGGTTATGGTTCTGCATAGTTAAATTACAAGAGATTCAGGAGAAAAAAACACAAACCCTAGGCTTAATATGACTGGTTGTGGTTTGCACTTATTGTTTGCACTATATAAGACATAGAAAAGATTTATTTTTATTTTTATTTCTATTTCTTATTGAATCAATGTGTGAGAGAAACCTGTCTGTTAAGTTTGAGTTATATGATTGTGTCAAATAAAACTCTAGTTTTCAAACCATTTTTCTTTTTTGACGTTTTCTTTAAAATTCTATTTTTAAATCTCGTCTCGTCTCGTTCTCGTGAACCCAGTATTGTGTCTCGTCTCGTCTTGTGATATTAGTGTCTCGTCACACTCCTAATAATTAGTATTACAATGAAATAAAAAAAGACAATTTAATACATTACCCTTTAGGTTACACGATTACTGTGTACTGTATGTGCTTACTATCACCTATAAAATATCCGTGTTAAAACAATTTCCCCAAAATTCAGCAAAAAAAGGGAGAAAACTGATCGGGCAGAAATTTGTGTTTTTTTTGTGTGTTTTTAGCGTTTAAGCGTTTTACCATTTTAGCGTCCTCTCTTTTTTTTTCTGTGCGCGGATTATTCTTTTTGTCTTCCGCGGAATCAAAGCCCTCTAATTCACACCCCACAGACCCCCCTCCTCCCCGCCCGTCTGAACGAGCAACACCTCTATCACCCACCCACACGCGCACACACACACACACACACACACACAAATGCACACGCTCCCTTAACACCCCCCGGGAGGTGACATCTGGCGGGCCGCGCCTGGCTGGTTCCAGATGCAGCGGCTGCAGTGCCGGAGAGCGCTTCATTTCAATTCCATCAGCCTCAGCCTCAATCCAAATCATCAACACACACACTCTCACACACACACACACACACACACACTCCCCTGTGCAACATTAACGAGCCTCCTTCATTTGAATACATAATTAGCCGCCCGAGCACTCTGCTTCACTAATTTCGAGACAAAAGGATATGGGGGGTGGGATATGGTGTAGGGGGGGAAGGGGAGGGGCAGACAGAACGAGAGAGAAATGGAGAGAGAGAGAGAGAGAGAGAGAGAGAGAGAGAGAGAGAGAGAAAAAGAGGAGAGATTTAGAGACAGAGCGATGGAGAGAAGAGGGAGTGAGGCACCGGAAAAAAAGAAAAAAAGAAAAGAAAACAACATTTGCATAGCAATTTAGGGGGGATGAGACAGGAGCCGTGACGGGGTTGTGAATATTTTGTGCTTTCTGCTCTTTTCCTCTTTGTCTTTGTCCTAATTCTCTCTTTTCTTTCACAGATCGCTCTCTTTCTCTCACTCGTTCGCGAACGCGCATCCGTCCTGGTCACCCGAGCGAGCCTGCAGGCCTCAGGGCTGCTATAATACACACATATGCAGCCGCAGATTAATACAATAAACACAATCATCACAATAACAGCATAAACAGTTGTTCCTGCATTTGCGTAAGTGTGTGTGTGTGTGTGTGTGTGAGTGTGTGAATAATACTGTAGTGCTGGTGTGTGCGCGTGTGCATATTGGAGTGTGTGTGGCTGCGTACGAGTCGCTGAAGCTTAACCCCAGTCACTTTTTCTAGTAAATGCTGAAATTTTATGGATAAAAAAATGTTTTTCTTTGTGTCCAGTGGCTAAATCATAAAATACTCTCTCCGACTATAAAGGCATCCTTAAAATCTAAAATTAATCTACAGTGCGCCTTATAATCCAGTGAGCCTTATGTATGAATTATACCAGTCAGGTATTAAGTAGTAGCAAAGCCACTCCACTGAAGTACAGCGTTATAAAAGTACGTTTTCAGTGAAGTTTCTCCAGCACTAAGGCTGGGTGCAGCAGCATTAGCATTAGCTGCTAACTGCAGCACTAGCCCTTTCACTGTTAAGAGATAAGCATATTGGACTGCATGTTTCCCATGTTAAAACAAGCTACGTTGGACGAACCGTTGGGGTACCGGAACACTCATTGGGTGTCTTTTGGGTCATGCTAGCGCTGAGTTTAGCAGCTAATGCTAATGCTGCTGCACTTAGCCTTAGTGCTGGAGAAACTTCCTTGAAAACTCACCCTTAGACAAAATATTGGAATTCTAAGCTCATTGCAAATAAACGGAAGCCCTTTACACACCCAAGTAAACATTTTTTTAAGAGAGAAATCTGTGTAGATTAACATCCAAAACTAAAAAAAAAATGTTTTACAGCTTTTTTTTTTACAGCTTCCCCATTAGAAAAGAAACATGGCGACACCCTTGCTCACTTCGATGTAGGCATTCTTACTAGTGTCGCTTAATGCGCCTTATAATCCAATGAGCTTTAAGTATGAAAATAGACCAGAAAATAGACGTTCATTGATAGTGCTATCAACAACTCAACTAAGTAAAGAAAAAAATGGGTTTCAGAAATGCAAGTTAGTTACAAAAACCAATAAAAACGTTATGATGAAACTGGCTATCATCAGGACCTCCGCAGGAATGGAAGAGCAAGAGTTACCTTTGCTCATCACCCCAAATAAGAGCACCTAAATTCTTTACAGAGTGTTTTGGTTTGTTTAACACTTTTTTAAGTTACTAAATAATGATTCATTGTATGTTCCTTCGTCGTCTGGATGATTAGAAAAAATAACATTGAATAAGAAGGTGTACCCAAACTTTTGACTGGTACTATACATTTCTTTGGTCTAGACTGAGTCCAAATGCTGTTTAGCACATTATTTTCATCTTCTGACTAGTAGCTTTAGTTTGTTTCAACGGTAAACAGAGTAAACAAAGCTGAGCTCTCATAGTGTATTTTTTGCTAAATTATATAAACTGCATTTTTCCTGGTGAAACATTAATGATAAATATTAAATCTTCTCTCCTTCTAGTCCTTTGGGCTACACTGTAAACTCAATGGTATACTGCACAGAATCTGGTTGCAAATTAAACAACAATGTGGATCAAACAATCTCCCGGCTCTGTCGCTGTACTGAATCTGCATTTTTCTCTCTCTTGTTTCTCTGTATCTTTCCTCTTTCTCTACGCTTTATGCTTCATCATGCTCTCTCTCTCTTTTTCTCTCTCTCTCTCTTTCTCGCTCTCTCTCTCTTTCTGGTCTGATGCCAGTTCTGAGCTGCTGTCAGTCAGCCGGGAGCCAAATGGGCTCTTTGATCCTATTAGGGCCGATGCCAAATCAACACTTCACTCATTAGAGTCGCACACGTGCCAGCTATACCACACACACACACACACACACACACACACACACACACCCCTCTACCCTCCGCCCACCTTATTGATCACCCACACCAATTGCCCACCCGTATTGATCACTCTGTAGATGGCTGTGGGAGTTCGGGGAGATGGGGGAAGTATAGCAGGACAGCAGGTGCAGCGGGCTGGTGGTGATGGTGAGTCAGTGGAATGGTGGATGCTGGTGAGTCAGGGATGGTCATATTTACTGGGTTTAGGCCCGGAGACGCTAGAGACCAAGCTCTCTTCTTTCATATACATATATATATATATATATATATATATATATATATATATATATATATATATATATATATATATATATATATATATAAAGAAACTTTATTGATTAATTTCAAGTTTACAAAAACACACAGTAAAACTACACAAGCATCAACATCAATATTGTTACATACACAAGATCAAGAATGATTAATTAAATAGATAAAAAGTCCCAAGTATTACCTTTTTGATTTTTGGAGTCCAAAGCTTTTCACTTCACACATATAAATGATCGATGGTCATATGACATCTAGAGTCCCACAATTTATGTTTTGCAATACACAGAGTCAACCAAACAATTTATTTTTCTGATTCTAAGAGTACATCACTAAAAATACCAAAAATAACTGTTTTCAGATTATTTGGGCATGCATGGTTTATAGATTTTAATGATTCAAATAA
The DNA here is from genome assembly GCF_023375975.1 of Astyanax mexicanus. Lineage (NCBI taxonomy): Eukaryota > Metazoa > Chordata > Actinopteri > Characiformes > Acestrorhamphidae > Astyanax > Astyanax mexicanus. Next base: position 29,191,228 of record NC_064430.1, on the reverse strand, counting down.
AAAAATATTCTAGAGTTTTTTTCATGGTCATAGTTTGGCATGGGGCACTTTGAAGTTTTTACAAAACAACTCCACTTGACTATCTTGCCAATCCTGCTCATTTATCTATTTAGCTATATATCTATCTGAGGAGCTTATCGTGAGCAGAGGTTGCCAATTTTCTGCAGTCAGTCACTACATACCTCCAAACTTCATGTTCTTGCCTTCATATCAGGTAAAGCACAGTGATCGTAGAGGTCTTCATGGATTGTGTTTCCATGGCTGAGCAGCTCCATTCAAGCCTTAAATCACCAAGAAATGCAATGCAAAGCTTTGGACACAATGGTGTAAAACAAACCACCACTAGGTTATTGGTAGGCTAGGACTGTTCTCTGGACTTCTCCATCTGAAGGATGCATTCTGAAGGATGTGTAATGCACTACTGGACTCGTGGTTCCGCCTATAAGCTTTTGTCTTTAATGACATTTTTTCTCCTAACATTACTTTTACTTTTATACCTTAGGTCGTTTTGAAACCAGTACTTTAAACTTTAAGCTTCAGATGATACCTCAACTTCTACAAAAATATTTATTTTTTTGTCTATTAGCAGTTATATATTTATTTTTCTTTTCAATTAATTCCATTTTCTCCCCAATTTACATGGCCAGCTACCCAACCCACTTATTAGGACACCCCCTCTGACACATGTTAAGTCAGCCACCGCCTCTTTTTGAACTGCTGCTGATGCAACTTTTGCGAGTAGCGTCACAGTGCAGTTGGAGGAAAGCACAGCAACGTGGTTCTGATACATCAGCTCACAGACGCAGCCTTGTGCTGATCGACATCACCCTTTGAAGTGATGAGAGGAAAAAACGCTACCTACTGTACCCACCCAGAGAGAGAGCAAGGCGAGCGATTGTGCTCTCTCTCAGGGCTCCAGCAGCTGATGGCAAGCTGCATGACCGGGATTTGATTTAAAACCCAACAATCTCCGAATTATAGTGGCAGCACTTTAGTTTTTATTTAATTTAATAAAAGTTTTTGAGTGAAGCAATCACAATTTTTTTGGTCTATAATTAAATTACTTAATTAAACATCACTGTGTTCTTTTTTTTTTTACAAGCTTTAAAAATAAAAGCCCAACAGAAGACCCAAAGAAGTAGTTAACCATTACCCTTAACTGACAGCTCTTAACAAGAGGAGGAATAACAAGACTCTCTCTCTCTCTCTCTCTCTCTCTCTCTTTCTCTCAGTTTCTCTAGGCCACTCTAACATCGCCCTCAGATGAAGGAACTCTCTGAACCAGCTCTGATGTTATTGAGCTGCACCGCTGACCACTGACAGGTCAGAGGTCACGACTCCGTGTCCCGTGTTTGCTGTCCTCTAGGGAAGCACAGCAGAGAGAGGAGATGGACACCAGCTTCCATCTTATTTCCAGCAGGTTTCTGACCTTTGCGTCTGACCCCAGCGTGATGCTGCGGGCCTGGGGACAGAGCTCTATGGATTTGCTGGTCCTCAGGGACGGACGTGCACTCCCTCTCTTATTGAACTCCACACCTCACTGCCCTCTTCCTCCTTTAATGGCTTCAGTTAACGCACACAGTCCCTGCCGCCGCCGCCGGCCCCACTTAATTACCCGGGCGCTTCCAGCGGCTCTGCTTTATTACAGGAGATTAGCTGATATTCCAGCCGGAGCTTAACAGAGTAAACTTTACCTTCCTGCCCTGAACAGGCCTCAGATCAGCAGCTAGAAACACTGATACACAAACGAAGATCAATCAGATCACATAACCAATCAAATCTTCACTCACTGACAAAAAAAGGAAAAAATCTTCTGCTAGAGTCAATAGAGCAAATGCAGATATAATGACGATGTGGCTAAATGTAATTAAAGATGTGATTAAAGATTAAAGATCTTTTATCTTGATCCCTTTCTATTAATAGACTTTGTTTCATGTATATATTGTGCTAAATGTGTGGTGGTTGGGTGGGAAGGGATGGTTATGAGTAAGGTGAACTGGATGTAGTGGGTTAGATGTAGGCAGGGGGGTGGGATGGATGTGGATGGGGTGGGATGGGATTTAAAAGAGATAAGAAAACATTGTCAGCTTTGTATGGCACTCTGTTTGTTGCATCTGTTGTCTACAAAACTTTAAATAATAACTTGATTACAAAAAAAAACCACAAAAAAAAACAATAACACACCAAAAAGTGAATGGTTTGAATGGAATGAACCAGAACCAGTCAAAAATTAAATTCATTGTTCATTATATTCATTATATTAAAATGTTTTGCAGTGGTAAAGAGGTAGAGTTGGTATACAGTAAATAGGTCTATTTGACTATTAACTAAGTAAAGAAAAAATTACTTAAAAAAGACCATAAAAACATTATGATGAAACTGGCACTCATCAGAACCCATACCAGGAAACAAAGAGTAAGAGTTACCTCTACTGTACAATATATGTTTATCAGAGTTATGGTGTTGAGGGCTTAAATTTTTTATCTACCTACCTACCTACCTACCTACCTACCTACCTACCTATCTAAATTTTAGATTCTTCAATGTAACACCTCTTGCTTAGATTAAACAGCTTTTTTAGACATCTTGGCTGGATTTTCTCAGTCAGCCTTATTAGGTAGAGTCACCTGGAATTCAAGGCTTTCAGTTAACAGCTCTGCTGAACTCATCAAGAGTTTTTTTTTTTATTTCTTGTCTCTTGTTTCATGTTTTTGAGAGCATGAATTGTAAAGTAGTAAAGAGGTAGAGTTGGTATACAGTAAATAGCTCAATTTGACTATTAAGTAAGTAAAGAAAAAAATTACTTAAAAAAGACCATAAAAACATTATCTATCTATCTATCTATCTATCTATCTATCTATCTATCTATCTATCTATCTATCTATCTATCTATCTATCTATCTATCTATCTATCTATCTATCTATCTATCTCTGCATGCATGTCATTTAAACACTCTTACAGAAGGACATTAAATTACCCACACACGCACCGGTACACACTATAGGGTGTGTGTGCTAAATTAACTCTGTCTCTGCCACAGTGCTCTTCATTCATCACCACAGCTTCACTCTCACTAATCACAGTGATGCTGATGGCAGTCTGTGATATGGAACACTGCTTTACTGCACTGGAGACAAACCCCTGCTGAAGCTGAGGGTAATTTAAACGCTGTGACCCTCAGTGATCACAGCACTCTTCATACAGGAGCTGAGTCTCAGGAGGAGAAGCTGCTGGGTTTACAGTTCTGTCTTACACAAGAAAAAAGGAACGGTGAAAGACATAAATGCACATCAAAAATATTACACATCCTATAAAACCATAGTAACATAGCAAGAATAATCAGAATAATCAGAACAACAATGACACAAAAACAACGTCAACATAGACGATAACTACAGTATGACAATAACAACGACAATGACAATTAAAACAAGAGAACAAACGATGAGAACAAACACAGCATCAACAACATGAACAACATAAACACATTATAAAGAATCACAACAGAAAATTATAATAATAATAATAATAATAATAATAATAAATATTATTATGATTAGGATTATGATTATTATTATTATTATTATTATTAGTAGTAGTAGTAGTAGTAGTAGTAGTAGTATATTAATGTAATTAATTATAGTATGAATACCTGATGAGATAGATGTCTACGCATAAACAGAAATACATTATTATTATTATTATTATTATTATTATTATTATTATTATTATTATTATTATTATTATTATTATTGTTATAAGTAGTAGTAGTAGTATATTAATGTCAATAATTATAGTATTAATACCTGATGTGTTTTTATTATTATTATTTTTTGTAGTAGTAGTAGTGGTAAAAATCAGAAATACATTATTATTATTATTATTATTATTATTATTATTATTATTATTATTATTATACATTTTTTGTTTGTTTTTTTATTATTATTAGTAGTAGCAGTGGTGAAAATCAGAAATACATTATTATTTTTATTGTTGTTCTTGTTATTATTGTTATGATGCTTTATAAATAAATAAGTAATTATTTTAAAGTTTAAAAAGGAACCAGTAGCAGAACTGGGCTGATGTTTCTGTGTTGGTCTCTGGTGGATGTTCTGGTGTTGCAGGTACAGTAGACACACTGTAGTGGATCAGGGCAGTAAAGGGTTAACCGCTCCTCCAGCATGTGTTGTCTCCGCATCAGTGTACATTATGTACTCCTCATTTGCATACTGCAGCGCGAGCTCAATTAAAATGAACTTTTAATTTCTTACAAGTAAATTAGTTTTGCATGTGATGCGTGCAAATGTCGGGATAATGGGAGCTTTTTAATGAGCTCTGAAGCCGAGCATCCGATAAGCTCCGGGGGAACGGCGACGGACACAGAGACCCCGTCACCACAACACACACCCACCCTCCCAACACCCCACTCTAACCACACCTCTCTCACCCTGTTTTATCTGTCTCTCTCTCTGTCTGCCTCTAATTTATATTTTGCTCTAGCTTTTCACCTCATACTATCTTTCCCTCAACGCATCACTCCTTCTTCATCTTCATTTGTCTATCTACATCTATTCATCTCACTACCTCTTCTCTCTATTAATCTCACTATTTTTGTTCATTCTCATCATTTATCTGTTTTTCTTTATTCCTCTGTCTATTTACATCCATTCTCATTCTTTCTGTCTTTCACTCTTTCATGCTTTTCCTCTCTCTATCAATTTCTTTATTTGTCATTTAACTAATTTTTCTTTTTTGATTGCCTGCTCTGTACTCTGAACTACTCAAAGACTCCAATTCCCAGCATGCACTCACACCGGACTTCCCTGACTCTGCTACGGAGCTCCTGCTCCCCCAGTTACTGATAGTTTCCACATGGTCTATCTAGTATATATACCCCTCAGTTTGCATTGTCCCTCGTCAAGTATTGAATCTAGGTATTTAGCTCTTCTACAACGCGTTTCCTTTGTTGTTGTCTTTTGCCTTAGTTACTAACCTGTTTTTGTTTTCGACTATCGATTTTTGCCTCGTCCTCTCTATTGTTTATTTCGGTTGCCAACCATTTTTGTGTGTTTTTTTGACTACTCTTTTGTCTTAGCCCTCTCTTTGCTGCTTCTCCCAGACCAAGTTTGTCTCAGGTTGCCTTTATTAAGTTTACAGCACAGCCTTTAAGGAGCTTCCTTGAGATTTGTTAGTAAAGTAAACGTAAAAGTGCAGTTCATGTAATTTACTACCAAACCTTTTACATTTCTATTAAATTACAACAAATTACAGGATCACAGCTCAGTTCTGTTAACTCTGTTTACTGCTACGATGAACCAAAGCTAGTACAGCCCAATTTAACTTCTGGGAAAGAGTCAGTACACACTGGTGAGAATTACAAGAAGATAAAATTATGTTTTTGACACTATTTGGACGCTTAGCCCCGCCTTCTTATGTTAATTTAGCAGAACAATGTTTAAAAACTGATTACTAGAGGAATCTAAAAATGTAGCAATATTAGCACTGGAAAAATAACTGTTGGGGTTGTTCAGACACTGGAGATGGACCGTTTAGAAGAGAAAAATAAGATGGTAAATTGGGCGGAGCTGTTTTGTCATTAAAACCTATGGGGATGGGTAGAGATACACATAATGCGGCAACCAGCCAGCAGAGGCGCTAGACCAATGGTAGCTACACTTTTAAGAGACGTTGTACTCTCCATGCTTATATAGTACCAGTTTACAAAAATTTGTACACTTCTTAAATTCTGTGATTTTCTTTATTTTATCAGCATTGCAGATTAATTCTAAAGCCCAAAATATGAATAAAAACAGGAAATGATTTAATAATCAACAAGAAATATTTTATTTTCATATTTTAGGTTCTTCAGAGAGAACTTTATGCTTAGATGACAGCTGTGCACATCTTGGCTGGATTTTCTCAGTCAGTTTTATGAGGTAGAGTCACCTGGAATTCAGGCATTCAGTTAACAGCTGTGCTGAACTCATCAAGAGTTAATTACTTGAATTTCTTGTCTCTTAATGTGTTTGAGAGCATCAGTTGTAAAGTAGTGAATAGGTAGAGGTGGTATACAGTGAAAAGCTCTATTTGAGTAATTTTACAATCTATATTATGAGAAGTAAGAACTACTCAACTAAGTAAAGAAAAAATACTTTAAAATTAAGGGTCAGTCAATACGAAACATCAAAAATGTTATGATGAAACTGGCCCTAATCAGGACCGCCCAAGGAAGGGGAAAGTAAGATTTTCCTCATAAGTTTCACAGGATAAATCCATCAGTTCCAGAAACCGCAAGTGAACAGCACATACTGTATATAGACACTGGTGTCACCATATCTCTCTCTCTCTCTCTCTCTCTCTCTGTGTTTCAGCACTTCTCCTATCTCTCTCTTCCATCTTCCATATCTCCATCCATCTATCTCCTTCCCCATTACTCCAAATCCCCCCCTCAGTGTCACAGTCAGAGTGTGTGTTCTGGGGCAGAGGTGGTCTTTGTTTAGTGTGTGTGTGTGTGTGTGTTCATGTGTGTGTGATGTCAGGGGCTCAGCAGGTGCATGAGCAGAAAGACTTCGTTGTTTTGCTGCATAAACAAACACACACACATACACACACATACACACACACACACACACACACACACACACATACACACACTCACACACACACACACACACAGTTGCACACTCGTCACCCTAGGCTGCGACTGTCATTCGTCTAAAAAATGGAGGTGAGGTACACACACACACACACACAGCTGGCAGGCCCAGAGGGCGGTGAATGTGGAATTCTGGGTAAGATGTGTACTAAGCAGCATTAGAGAGTGTGTAAGATGGTCCAGCTGCAGGTGTGGACAGCATGTGCTTACAGACAGAGAGTGTATGAATCTCCCACAGACATACCAATGTGTGTTTGTACACTTATACTGAATTAGCATCCTGTCCCATGACTTTTGTCATGTCCCTGGGAAGCTAAAGAACGCTGCACAGAACGGTGGGATATGCAGGCAGGGTCTCCTGCATTCAATCTGCCAGAATTCCTGTAGTGTCTGTACATACAGACAGTTCTAGCCAGAAGCTGCCGGTCACCATCATTCCCACCCACTGCACTGCACTGTCCACTGTGGGTGGTACTCTCAGTACACATAACACAGTGGGGATGGAGGAATGTTAAATACCTGCACAAGACCTTCACTCCAGCTCCCACTATAATTCATTCAACTCACTACCTCCATTACAAGAAATCACCTCACAAGTTATACAGTTGTCGATGTTTCTAAGCTGTCCCCTGAGATAACATTTAATGATCTATTAACATACTGTTGTCCCGTTCATGTAGCACGATAGATAGATAGACAGACAGACAGACAGACAGGTAGACGAACGAACGGACAGACAGACAGACAGACAGACAGACAGGGAGGTAGGTAGGTAGGTAGGTAGGTAGGTAGGTAGATAGATAGATAGATAGATAGATAGATAGATAGATAGATAGATAGATAGATAGATAGATAGATAGATAGATAGGTTTATGCTGTAAAATTGTTGTTGTAATGTTTATTGGTGTTGGAGAAGCTGCAGTCAGGTATGACAGACAGACAGGCAGACAGACAGACAGACAGACAGACAGACAGACAGACAGACAGACAGACAGATAGATAGATAGATAGATAGATAGATAGATAGATAGATAGATAGATAGATAGATAGATTAATGCTGTCAAATTGTTGGTGTAATGTTTATTGGTATTGGAGAAGCTGCAGTCAGGTATGACAGACAGACAGACAGACAGACAGATAGATAGATAGATAGATAGATAGATAGATAGATAGATAGATAGATAGATAGATAGATAGATAGATAGATAGATAGAATAATGCTGTATAGTTAGTTTAATGTTTATTGGTATTGGAGAAGCTGCAGTCAGGTCAGACAGACAGACAGACAGACAGACATATAGATAGATAGATAGATAGATAGATAGATAGATAGATAGATAGATAGATAGATAGATAGATAGATAGATAGATAGATAGATAGACAGACAGACAGACAGATAGACTGATTAGCGCTGTATAATTAGTTTAATGTTTATTGGTATTGGAAAAGCTGCAGGTCAGGTATGTGGTACAGTTTGGGTTCCAGGTAGGAGGGCTTAGGCTCCGCCCCCGATCCATCAGGCCCACAGCTGTGTGTCCTTACCTTCCCACAGTGAACGTCTGTCTTTCCTTTTGTTTCTGCTTGCAGACAGACTCTCTCTCTCAGGTATGACAGACAGACAGACAGACAGACAGACAGACAGACAGACAGACAGACAGACAGATAGATAGATAGATAGATAGATAGATAGATAGATAGATAGATAGATAGATAGATAGGTTTATGCTGTAAAATTGTTGGTGTAATGTTTATTGGTGTTGGAGAAGCTGCAGTCAGGTATGACAGACAGACAGACAGACAGACAGACAGATAGAATAATGATGTATAGTTAGTTTAATATTTATTGGTATTGGAGAAGCTGCAGTCAGGTCAGACAGACAGACAGACAGACAGACAGACAGACAGACAGACAGACAGACAGACAGACAGACAGACAGATAGATAGATAGATAGATAGATAGATAGATAGATAGATAGATAGAATAATGCTGTATAGTTAGTTTAATGTTTATTGGTAGTGGAGAAGCTGCAGTCAAGTAGATAGATAGACAGACAGACATATAGATAGAT
>NC_064430.1:29165000-29180000 GCF_023375975.1 Astyanax mexicanus | reverse complement strand
GCTCTCAAGCAGAAGCCATTTTGAGTGGCCTGCCGCGGGGTGGAGAGGAGCTTTCCGAGACCAGAAAAAAAGGGTTTTATAAGCGTGTGAGTGCACACCTGTGCCGAGGGCTAATGCTAGGCAACGCTAGATACCAAAACCATGAACAGCTTCTTTTTACGAGCCTGCTGAACGAACGCTGAACTGCAGCGTGACTCTACAGAATCTGTTCTGTCCTAAACTGAACAAGCAGAGCATGATATCTTTATTTTGTAGGACTGTCGATTGATTAAAAAGAAGAAACTAATCATTAATGGCATGTTTACATCTTTAAAAAGAACTAAAATTAGCTAAAAAGTGGTAAAAAGCACTAAAAACATCACCAGGCTCTGCAAAAAAGAGGGAATTATGGTAGACTACAGAAGCCAAAATGGGTAAATTGATTAATGAGTTAAAAAAAATACTGAGAGATCAGTTTTTATATGCCTATTGATTCATTTTAAATACAGTATACAGTACCAGTCATAGGTTTGGACACACCTTCTCATTCAATGTTATTATTTTTTCCTACAATGTAAATATAAACTAAAGTCCTTAAGGCTGCGAAGGAACACATAAGGAATCAGGTAGTGACTTAAAAGTGTTAAACCAACCAAAATTACTCTGTGAAGAAGCATTTAGATGCTCTTATCTGGGGGGCTGTTAACTGGTAACTCTGATGAATTTATCCCGTGCAACAGAGGAAACTCTTGCTTTTCCTTTCCTAGAGCAGTCCTGATGAGAGCCAGTTTCATCATACCTATTTTGATGGTCTTTGAGATGACTTCACTTGAGGATACTTTCAAAGTTCTTGAAACATTTCAGATTTTGACTGATCTTAATTTCTTAAACTATATTTTTCTTAGCTTAGTTGAGAACTCAACTGGTGCTCTCAAACACTTTAATGGGCAAAAAAATTAAGTAATTATCTCTTGATGAGTTCAGCACAGCTGTTAACTGAAAGCCTGGATTCCAGGTGACTCTACCTCATAAAACTGACTGAGAAAATCCAAACTGGTAATCATCTGCTCATCTTCATTCAGGTTGGGTTCATGCTCTGTGCAATCAAATAAAAGTCAAAATAAATGGAAAAAACAATAAAATTTTTATTTGCATTTTCCATAATGACCTACCTTTTTCTTATTTGGTTTTCTAACATTTTTTAAAGTAAGTCCAGAGTCAAGCCTGACCCGCTTTTCAGCTGCTTGTCTTTCCCTGTAGTAAACCTGTAGTCTTACCAAAACAGACTGGTAGAAGAACCCCAGTCACCCCACAGATCACAGACTCCATATACCATAAACAGAAGATCCTACACTGACCTTTACCTGTCCAGTCCAGTCAATCATCCAGCTGCACCCCTAGGACTGAAGCATCTCCACATCCTGCCCTTGCACCGTAACTCGTTTCCCAGGTCCCTGAACACACTGAAAACCCACCATCAGTTCCTTCATGTTGCTGAAGGTGAACTTCCACCACCAGTCTTCAGTTCTCTGATTCATCTCCATTGTGAATACACCTGCAGTGCAGGAGCTGTCAGACACATGAACTGGATGATGAACCCTTAACAAAAAATGCATCAGACCAACTAAAATGATGCAAATATAATACATTTTTCTGCTGTGAAAAGAATTTATACTTAAATATATTTGAAAGTATGTTCAAATTAGGTGAAGAATACTTAAAGGACATTTTAAATTAAATATACTTTATGAAAATTCTCATTAAATACTTTAAATATGCTTTAAATTTAACGTGTTGATAGAAAATATATATGTCTTGGCATTAAATTTTTTTCCAGCATTAAGGTGTACACAATATGTGCATTAATACGTAAGGTAATATATTTACAATAGAATTAAAATGTGTTAAAAATTATGCTTAAAAAACAAATATTTAAATCTATTTATGTTCGTAGATGTTATATAAAAAAGAACTCAAAAGCACAACATAATGCTTTAATGTTGTATTTAAATATAGCTTAATTACACTTAAAATATACTTAGGTTGCCATGAGTTGTTCCAAAATAGTACATTAAGTATGTATTTAAGTATCAATTAATTTTTACATTTTTAATTGTTAAAAGTATGTATTTTTCCAAGTTTACTTATACTTTAAAAAATATATACTTAAATGCCATTTTATTTTTGGAAAAGTATCTTAATAACCTATGACCTAGCTTCTCAACATCATGAGAATGTATATATATATATATATATATATATATATATATATATATATATATATGTATATAAAATGACTTGGGGCCCTATCGTACACCCTGTGCAAGGAAGCGCTGCAGAGCGCAAACCCGACTTTTACCTCAACAATAAACAGAATAAAGAATAAAATAACATTGCTGTTCCCTTAAATGAGCTGCTGGTGTATCTTCACAGTGTGAACGCACAGGTCAGTATCTGTATCTGCTGAGACACAAAAAGCGCTGCACTGTTAAAATACGAACGTGCCAAAGTCAGAGCTCACCTGGTTCTTAAAGGGAATGGCAATTGACACACTGATTGGTTTATTTTACGTTACGCCCAAAACATACTGATATTAATTAACCCTTGTGTGGTGTTCATATTTTTGTTACTCGTTTACTTTGTTACTTGTATTTAATTCAGCAAAATTATGCAATTTTACATTAAAATGCTTTACACATGCTAGCTTCACCTAAATTGCAAGCAATATAAACAGCTTACATGGTTAATATTTGCCCTTTACCTTTCTTATGTTACATTTCTTTCAAAAAGTGCTACTCGTTTTTTATTAGTTTTTTAATAAAATGTAAAAGAAAATGAATTAAACTCAAGATATGAGTAGAACATTTGTTTAGTTTCAAATTTACAAATGAAGCAATGTTTATTAGTCCTTGGCCAAACATACTGTATGTAATATAAATGTGTGTGTGGGGGGGTGTACAGTGTGTGTTTATTGAAAATGTGTTTTGATATATGTTTTTCACAAAAAATGAGCCAATGCCAATGAGTTTGACTTAGAAAAAATATATTTTTAGTATCATTTGAGGAAAAATGAAAACGGGGCCCACAGACCCGAACACCACACAAGGGTTAAGAGAGTTAGTTGATGCCTTTTGCATGTTTTGAGCCGAGCAAAGCATATTTTTTGCACCTTAATGATCCACAATTCACTGGTGCGCTAAAGATTGCTAAAGTAGGGCCCTTAGTGTTTTAAAATCATGAGATTATAGATAATCATGACTCATATCTTACAAATAATAATACCTTTGCAGTTCAGCTGATAATAAAGTGAATGCTCTTCTATATGGATGCTGTAGGAAACAAGGGCTGTGTTTTAATGCTGGGAAACAAACAGGCGAGAGGAGAGTTCAGGGGTCGCGGCCTCCAGAAGACAAACTGGTCATTCTCGTGTGTAATCATTTATTCTGCTTCCTCGCACACACACACACACACACACACGCACACACATGCTGAGTGCCCAGCTCTTTTTTTGCTTGAGCGACCGTTTAGCCGTGTCTGGAGGTGGAGTGTGGGAGTTCTAGCAGCCGTGGACAACACACACACACACACACATGCACACACACTCTTTCTCTCCCAGACAGAAATAATGCAAACATGAAGCTAGATACACACAGCAGGCCTAAAACCCACACATACCAGTCCATAACTACAGCATCAGATCATCTATATACAGTAGATATTAATATAAATTAATATAAAACATCCTAAAATAAAGCGGATTTGAGGTTCTGATGTGTCTCACATTCTTTCTTCCTCTGTCTCTCTCTCTCTCTTTCTGTCTCTTGTTTATGGCTATTCTCATTATTACAGAATATGTTGCATTTTGACACTCAATCGTAAAAACTAAAATAATATTTAAAAATGTTCATGATATTTTAAAACTTCTGTCTCCACAGAAACCAAAATTGTCCAAGCTTTTTTATTCTTTATTTCCTGTCATGCATGCGTCCACACTGCTACAGCAAGCTACGACATGGTGGACAGATGCAGGGAAAATAGTCTTTTGAAGGACTTTTTTGACTGTGAGTTGCAGACATGTTAAAGTGTTAATGGTTACCTTGTTCTGTCGTTCCTTTAAATTATAGTGATATTTTACAGTAACAGGGTGGACAGCTTAAGCCTTAGCCCTTATGCTAAACATGGAAACAATATGAGAAGTATTAAGGAAATGATCAATCAATATGATTAAATGCTGAACATACAGAAAGAGTTTTGAATTTCTTAAAGAGAAAACACTTTACCCGTTAAAAGCCAGGTGCACTCTGTCTTTGGCAAATTGCTATTTTAATGGTGCAGCACTTCTGCTAGTCTGAGCAGGAGGAGGAAACTGACCTGCTCGTTTACGCTGTGAAAGTGCATGAGGAAATCATTACCGGGAACAACAATTGTATTTTTTTTCATGTTATTTGTATTATTCTTTGTATATTGTCTAATTGTTGATGTAAAAGTTGGGTTTGTGCACTGCTGTGTGGCTGTGTTGCCAAAATAGGAATGAACGCCTGACTGTTGCCATCTGTGTACACTCTAAAAAACAGAGGTACGATATGAGTACTTTTTTGTACTCACATTATTGTACCCTCAAAGGTACAATATTAGTCTTTACAGGGTCAGATTTGTTCCCTCTGAAGTACAAAGTCATTCCTAACAGCAATAAGTACAAATTTGTACCATTAATTCGGCCGAAAGGTACATTCAGTATTCTGTATCACTATACTAATAAACAATATATATTTTATTGGCACATTTTTTTTATTTGAAAGCCAGAGAATTTTGGATCATCAAGTTTTTGAGCCATATTTAGTTGATGATAATGTTTATAATCTTTATAATCTTTACTGGCACAAAAACCATGGGTACAAAAAAAGACTTTCACTGAAAGGTACTTTTTTGTACCTCAATATAAGGTACAGCCCTAGCGACAAGCTTTGTACTCTTTTAAGTACAAATCTGTACTTAAATTTCTTAGTGTGTAGGTTATATTCAGTAAGTGGAGCACCTGTGTTTTCAGTTGCCAAGATAGCAATACATCATGAATTTTTCTGAACACACCTCAATTCCAGACCTACACGATCATCTGTGCAGATATATTTAGAAGTACTGTTGCTATTTAACTGACGCAGATGGAAGGCGTAAAAATAGACTGTTGGTGGGATGTAAGACAGCAATGAGCATCACAACATGTCTTGTGGAGGGTGTAAGGAAAGGGAAGTCTCTTTAGTCTCTTTCCATCTCTTTCTCTCTCCTGTCTCTGTCTAATTTTTTTATTTCTTCTCTTTGTTTAGCATGCTCTTCTTCTTTCTTTAATCACTATTTTCTCTTTAATTTCTCACCGTTTCTCTCTCTGCCTCTCTACTATGTTCTCTCTCTCTCTCTCTCTCTCTCTCTCTCTCAGTAGGAGTGGTGAATTATGAATGGTCAGGGCCTCTCCGCGGGCAGTAATTGCATCCTGGACAGCTGGCGCATGGTGGCTGCGTTTGTCTCCATCTGTGACGAGACTGCGTGTATGTATTTTTGTGTGTGTGTGTGTGTGTGTGTGTGTGTGTGTGTGTGCGTGGATCCACTGCACATGACAACGGAAATGAGGGAAACAATGCAAACACACACACACACACACACACACTGCTGCTGAAGTGTTAGTGAAGTGTGTGTAACTGTAGATGTATTCACACCTGTATTCTAAAATAAAGGTTTATATTTACAGTAACTGTCCTGATCTCTATTATTATGCCATTCCTGTCATAAACAAACCCAGCAACATTATGTCATTGTTTTCTGCAGCTGAGCTTAGTGTTGTGCAAAATTGTACTTCTTCAGTAAAAAAAAAACTAATTTATCTCGATATAAACAAACAGTATATTAGTATAGAATATAATGTCTAAATTTATTGTATTTAGTGCAATTGTTTTTTTTCAGCAGTTTTGGCTATTACAGAATCTCTCAAATAACTCAATGCTAATGTTAATTAGCTGCATTATTTAATGATACATATTTCTATAAATAATAATTAAAGGAATAAAATTAACAATGAGAATAAAAACAGTTCCTTTATAAATCATTGATTGTTCGAATCAGCAATTTCAGTTAAATATATCATATATTAGATGAACACAGTGATATTTGAGAAGTGAAATGAAGTTTATAGGATTTACAGAAAAAATACAATTTTTTTTTTTTTTTTGACAATGTATATCACGATATTAAACAATGCAGGGCCCGTGACGCTACCAGCCCCGCCCCCAATCGAGCGCTGTTTTACATTTGGAGCAATCAAGAGCTGAGTCAGCGCCAAAAACAGCAAAACAACAGTAATCAGCCCTTTAATCAGGCATTTAAATGGCTTTTTAAAAGATAAATAAGAGTGTTTTTTGGGATTAAAAGTGTGAATTAAGCTGTAACTGGAAATATCTGCACCCCAATACTGTGCTGGACTGAGGTGCACAGCTTTCCACACGTGCGTTTACAAGCACGTGCCCAACCATGTGGATGGAGGCGGTTACCTCGTGTTTACCCCTGCCCCCCACCCCTCGTGCTTCTCGTGTAGGCAGCAGCAGTCTGTCACGCACACAGACACAGAGACAGCACTGTGTATCTACTTCTTGGATTTGATTTAATTGCCTTGAGTGACATTGCTCGTCCTGCGATGTGACTATTGTTCATGCGCACATCGTGATGACAATGCTTAAACGATATATCGTGCAGCCCTGGTACTGGATCAATATATCATGTTTCAACTCCATGTAACACACAATCTGAGTTGTCCCTCTATTACAGTCAGTAAAGCATCAGCATGATTGTGATGCTGCTGGATAATCTAACTTTAAGAGGCTGCTACTGTTTTTTTTTTTTTTTTGTCACTGCATATAAAGATTTCCGTATGGAAGAATGTTAGAATGCTAAATAAGTGGAATTTTGCTTATAAATGTGTGAGGTTTTACAGTTGTAACCCAGAGTGGAGTGTAACAGTGTGTTATTAGAGAAACAGCTGTAAATAATATGGTGTTGTGGGGAATAGAAGTGTCGTGTGTGGAGATATATATATATATATATATATATATATATATATATATATATATATATACATGGATGTGTGTGTGTGTTCATGCGTTTCCACGAGCATGTGTGCAGGATGTGCAATGTGTGTGTGTGTGTGTCTGTGTGTGTGTCTGTGTGTTTCTAGCTTTGGGCGTGCATATTTTCTTTGTACATGAGCGGTGATTAGCACGGCTCTGCCAATCACTGAAATTTACATTAAACCTGAAATTAATTTCATACTCTCTCTCTCTCTCTCTCTCTCTCTCTCTCTCTCTCCCTTTTCTCTCTCTCTTTCTTTAATTATGCCAACATCTGCTGTGTAGCCGGGCTGCGCACATGAATTTTAATAATGCTGTGTGTTTTTTTTTTCTCTTCTTCCTCCAGTTCCCTCTGAACTTTGGGGGGAAAAACAGCTTTGTAGTGATTTTTTTTCTCTCTCTCTCCTGAAACACAAAGAGCAGCTGAAGGAGAATAGACTCGATCAGTTAGTGTCCTCTGGCTCAATTTCACACTGTAGTTTTATCATCTAAACGCCCCTGAAATGAATAGATTAACCGTAAACACACACACAGACACACACTAAATACACACACACAAACAGACACAAAATCATCATCAGTGTGTAATATGTGTGCAGTTCACTGGGGGAAATAAGGAATACTGCGTGAATAAAGCCAATAGAGGCCATTAAAGGGAATAAGGGAAGGTAGATATGAAGATTACAGTACTTTTCACACTATAAGGCGCACTGGATTATAAGGTGCACCATCAATAAACGTCTAATTTCCATTTTATAAGGCGCATTATTTTTTCTACACAGAATCTACACAGATTTATTTCCTAAAAACTGTTCATTTGGGTGAATAAAGTGCTTCAATTTATTTACAGTAAGCATTTTAGTTAGCGTTTCGTCCCACGTAGCTTGTTTTAACATTGTAAACCAGAAGAGCTAACTAGCACTTAGCGTGGTTAGCAGGTAATGCGACTGCTCCTCCAGTAGTGCTAGCCGGGGTTAGCAGCAAGCTACAGTTTAATATATACTCTCCTCTGAATGGCAAAGACCTAACTAGCACATAGCGTGGTTAGCGGGTAATGCTAATAATGCTCCAGCAGTGCTAGCCGGGGTTAGCAGCAAGCTACAGTCTGAATATATACTCACCTCTGAACATCAAAGAGCTAAGTATCACTTAGCGTGATTAGCAGGTAATGCTACTGCTGCTCCAGCAGTGCTAGCCAGGGTTAGGTGCAGGCTACAGGCTGATAATACTCACCTCTGAACAGGAAAAATAGCTAACTAGCACTTAGCATGGTTAGCTGGTAATGTTAAAACTGCTCCAGCAGTGCCAGCCTGGGTTAGCAGCAGGCTACAGTTTGATATATACTCACTTCTAAATGGCAAAGAGCTAACTAGCACATAGCGTGGTTAGCAGATAATGCTAATGCTCCAACAGTGCTAGACGAGGTTAGGAGCAGTCTACAAGCCGATAATACTCACCTCTGAACGGCTAAAGAGCTAGTACTTAACGCTGTTAGCATCTAATGCTAATACTGCTCCAGTATTGAATCTCGGTGCTGGAGAACTAAACTATAAAACTAAACTATTATGCAGTGGATTGGCTTGACTGGTAAAATTCATATGTATGGCGCACTAAATTAAAATATGCAATATGCAATGGAAAAATTAAAGAATTTTAAGTGCACTGTATAGTGCAAAACATATGGTAGTTTGGGGGTCATCATTTATCTCCACTTCCTGTATCAACTGTGAATTCACAAGGTTTCCTAAAATTCTAAAGCAACAGCAAGTCAATGTCTCAAAATATATGTAGCAGAAACCTTGCAATTGTCTTTAATTTAACGTGATGTAATGTACAGTAAGGTGCTCATGAGCTCCTCCTACAGGTGTGGAGTGTAATGCACTTTTCCACCACTGATATAAATACAAATTAAACTCCTATTGCTTCATGTACCCTTTCATGGACACACTGCACACATGCATTTTTGGACAAGCTGAGAGGTACAGAAGCAGCATCTGAAGCATGAGAATCACAAATGTGGACAAATGCGACAAAGTATATTTACAAGACTTTAAAAGCCAATAAAGGCAGATAACAGGAATTCTGGAATTCTACGATATTAATGGATTTGTGAAAGAAAGGAAGACTTTGTTGGGTGTCATCATTTGTCTCCACTTCATGCATCTCTCACTGTAATTGAGATTTCACAATGGTTCCTAAAATTCTGAAGCAACAGTAAGTCAATGTCTCAAATGATATGTAGCAGAAACCTTGCCGTTATCTTTAATTTAACGTAATGTAATGTACAGTAAGGTGCTCCTGAGCTCCTCCTAGACGTGTGGAGGGTAATGCACTTTTCCACCACTGCTATACATACAAATTACACTTCTATTGCTTCTATTGCTTCTAATGTAATGTAAGTTGCTCCTGAGCTCCTCCTACAGGTGTGGAGGTTTATGCACTTTTCCACCACTGCAGTAAATACAAATGAGGCTTAGGCTTGTGCTCTTTCCCTTTAAACACTGAAATTGCTCCTGATTCCTTGAATGTTTTATTGGTATTATGGGCTGTAGAGAGAGATATATGCAAATTTCTTCCAGTCTTTCTTTAAGGAACATTGTTTTAAACATTTTAAACATTTATTGACAAATGCAAGATCCTCTCCACAAATGATTGCATGTTTAATCAGTAGTTTATGTGGTTTTAATGTAGGTTTAGTACTGAGTGTCGTCTGAACTCACACTGCGTTAAAGCTAAGCTTAGTGTGTGTGTGTGTTCAGCCACAGTTCATCTGTCTTTATATCCGTGTCACCCCTGACAAGTGTTTAAACAGGGCACCTGCCCCTCTGCTTGCAGCCAGCAGCTCTCACACACACACGCACACACACACACACACACACACACACATTCACACTGAGCTCAGATCAGCTCACACACACCCTGCTGGGACAGGCCTATTCATCATCACACACACAGACAGAAATACATTCTCACACACATAGAGGAATAAATCGAACCACACCAGCAATCAATATACGCACACAAGAATGCATAGACACTGCCGATCAATACATATACACACTCAGAAATAGACCGATTTACATACACACCAGTGATCAACTCATACATACACACACACATTTCTGATTTAACCCACTGGACTATACTAGTCGTAACAGAGAAGACTGACCATTTCTTTATTACACTATATATATATATATATATATATATATATATATATATATATATATATATATATATATATATATATATATACACCATATAATAAGAGCACTTAATGCTTTCCTTCTGCTGACTACTTTTATTGAGATGCGGATTTCATTTTCCAGCAGGACTTGGCACACTGCCAACAATGCCAAAAGTACCAATTGGTTTTATATAATATTCTAGTTTTCTGAAGCGCTGATTTTTGGGTTTTCATTGGTTGCAAGCCATAATATCAGATTCACATTTTGAACTGAAGTAATGAAATAAAGTAACTTTTCGATGATATTCTGCTTTTTTGAGAGGCACTAGTATGTATATTTTAAAATGTCTATTTTCCAGGAAATGCGTTCTACTATTTTAGAACATTGCTGTGATGATTTGATTGTATTCACATTAGCCCACACCTGGCGTCAGGCACGGTGCCAATAGGTTCACATTTATCTGTTTCAAGATGTCCTATTCTATTGGCAGTACTTCTTTACTGGGTTACTGCATTTCTACATTTGAATCAGCACTTGGTGCAACTTAAAGTAACTGAATTCATTAGAATGAGTGTCCACACACATTTGGACACAGTGTCTATACAGTATATGATATGTGTGTGTGTGTTTGTGTGTGGTATGGAGGTGTAGTGTGTGGAGCTTGCAGTAATTGGGAGTTGGAGGCAATAGCTGCAAAGGGGGGTGTACTGTGTGTGTGTGGTGGGCTGTAAATAAGTTTTGGTTCACAGCTGGGGGGCCACAGAAAGCCCCCCACTCCAACCTCTACACCATCCAGCCCAACACACACACACTCTAATTACACCCTCAGAAGGTGAATGAAAGACGGACTGCAGAGACAGAAGGAGAAGAAAGGACACGGTCAGTGATCTAAACTCCCCCCAGCAGCAGCAGCTCACCTCGGACCCTCACAGACCCCCCGCCGGGACCAGCGCTGGTGGGCTTTTAAAAGCCCTCATTTAGGGCAAACCAGGGCCAGCCAGGGAGCTGCACGAGGGGGACTGAGGACAGTCACGCAGCTCCACACTGGGCCCTTGTCTTGTGTTACTGGTTATAGTGGTGAGATCATGGATCTGGCTTGGTGATCCACAGCTGACGGATCAATCACAACCAATCACACTATTGATCTATTGATTACTGCTCTTACTAATCAGTGCTTCTGTCTTTCTCTCTCTCTCTCTCTCTCTCTCTTTCTCTCTCTTCAATACTAGATTTCTTCTCCTTCATCCACCTTTCATTTTATTTAAACATCACTCTTTCCATCCTTCATACCATCCATTCATCTATTTCTTCTCTTCATCTAACTCCTTGCATTCATTTCTTTTTTCTAACTCTATTCATCTACCCATCCAGCATTCTCCTTTTCTTCATTTATCCCTCCATCTCTCTCCATCCACCCATCCATCCATCAATACATCATCCATCTATCCATCAGTCTTTTCACTTTCTCTATTCAGCATCCACCTCTATGTCATCTATCAATTCATCTATCTATCTTTCTCTCTTTATCTCTCTCTCTCTTCATTTTCCTACTTCTATTCTTCCAGTCACCTACTCTCTTCATGTATCTGTTAATTTATCTCCATTCATCCAACCACCTCTGTGTCCATCAATTCATCCAATCATCCATTTGTCTATCCACTCTTTTCATTTATCTCATTTATCTCTCCATTGATACATCCACCCCTCTGTCCATCTATACATCCATCCATCCTTCTATCCATCCATCATTCATTATTCATAGATCCACCTCTATATCCATCAATCCATCCACTCTCTTCATTTATTTGTTTAACTAACTATCCATTCATCCTTACACCTCTCTGTCTATGCATCCATCTCTCTTCATCCATCCATCCATCTCTCCACCCATCCATCAATCTTTCTCTCTCTTTCCATCCATACCACCAACACAGCTGTTTTTCAGTCAATCCAACCCTCCGTTCATCTTTCTTCATTCATCCATCCATCCATCCATCCATCTCTCTTTGTCCATCTCTCACTTTATCTCGCAACCCATCAATCTCTCTCTTCATCTATACTTCCATCTAACCTTCTTGTTCTCCATTTCTATCCATCCATCCATTCTCTCTCTTCATATAGCTGTTCAACTATCCATTCATCTATCATTTCTTTTCATTCATCCATCCATCCATTAATGCACTTTCTTTATTTATCTGTTCATCTCTTCATTCGTTCATACACCTCTATCTATCCATTCATTTATCCTTGCATTTGTCTGTCCTTCCACTCTCTTTATTTATCTGTCCATCCATCCATCTCTCTCCATCCAATCCTTCATATCTCCACCCATTTATCAATCTCTTTCTCTCTTATTTCATCCATACCACCAACACATCTCTTTCTCAATCAATCCAACCCTCCATTCATCTTTCTTCATTCAATCATCCATCTCTCACTTTATCTTGCAACCCATTAATCCAGCCATTGATCTTTCTCTTTATCTATACTTTCATCCAACCATCTTGTTCTCCATCTCTATCCATCCATCCATTCTCTTAATTCATATATCTGTTCAACTATCCATTCATCTATCTTTTCTCTTCATCTATTCATCCATCCATTAATCCACTCTCTTCATTTACCTGTTCACCTCTCCATTCACCCATCCACCTCTCTGTCCATCCATCCCTCCATCTACCCATCCATCTCTCTCCATTCACCCATCTCTCCACTCATCCATTCATCAATTTCTCTCTCTTTCCATCCATACCACCAACACAACCCTTTCTCAACCCCTACATCTCCTTCTCAATCAATCCAACCGTCCATTCATCTTTCTTCCTCCATCTCTCACTTTATCTTGCAAAACATCAATCCAGCCATCGATCTCTCTCTCTTCATCTATACTTCCATCCAACCTTCATGTTCTCCATTTCTATTCATGCATTCATCCATCCATCTCTCTTTCCAACTCTTTCTATTCATGTAGATCTCTCTGCTCATCTTTCTCTTCTCTCTGTATCTCTCGCTATTCAGGTAGTAATAATAATAGCGATGGTGTGTGTGTGTGTGTGTGTGTGTGTGTGTGTGTGTCTGCGCTCAGTGGGCCGCTGTCTGCACACACACTTCATTAGCCTCGCTGATTCGGGGCTGGAGCAGGCAGGACATTGGCAGGCATCACAGCAGACAATGAGACGCTCCCCGAAACGCCTTTTAGCTGCCTGTCACCTGACAATAGGCCCGAGCCGTCCCCGTCCCGATAATGCGCCCGCCGTGCCCACGCTACTGTCTCTGCCTGTGTGATGCTAATTAGCGTAGCGAGGAGACAGCGGGCAGGGGAAGAGCCACACACTGATCTGACCGGCCTCACGCCGGGACCTCCTGCCTGCGACCCGAGGACGCTCCCGCCTCTGCAGGCTGTAATTACAGGTCTGGGTTCAGCTGCTTCCGGAAATAATCTCAGACCTGTGCTGTCAGTCCTCACTGAGTCTGATCAACACCTAGAATGTCATATTCATTATTACAGCATCCGACACGAACGAGTACAATCCTCACATTTCTGCAATTTTTTATATCTTATATCTTATATAAATACATGGAACAACACTGTAGAGATGAAACTTGGATATATAAAAAGTAGCCAGTGTACAGCTTGTATAGCAGTATATTATCAATATATTTAAGCCCAATCCCATTAATAATCTGTACCTCTACCACTTGTTCTAAAGTGTTAGCTTTCCACTTAAAAAGAGGTACAAAGAAAATTGGGTAA
Organism: Astyanax mexicanus; assembly: GCF_023375975.1. NCBI lineage: Eukaryota > Metazoa > Chordata > Actinopteri > Characiformes > Acestrorhamphidae > Astyanax > Astyanax mexicanus. The sequence goes on along the minus strand of NC_064430.1, from coordinate 29,165,970 downwards.
AATTCTTAATCTAAGAATTATAGTGGATATTATTACACAATAATAATAGTGTAGTGTGGTTTAGGTCAGGTAGACAGTATGAGTGAGAGAAAGACAGCACAAGTGAAAGAAAGATAGCGTGAGTAAGAGAAAGACAGGGCAAGTTAGCGAGGGACAGTGCAAGTGAGCGAGAGACAGAGCGAATGAGAGAGAGGGAGAGACAGTAAAAAAAAGTCAGTTAGTAAGAGAAAATGCTGTGTGGGCTCTCTCCATGTTTGGCGCATTTTTTATATAATTTAATTGCTATTTTCTTCCCCATTTTCTCCCCATTTTGCTCAGCCAATTACCCAACGCACTCATTAGGACTCCCCCTATCACTAGTGATGCCCCAACACATCAGGAAGGTGAAGACTAACACATGCCTCCTCTGATAAATGTGAAGTCAGACTCCGCCTCTTTTTGAGATTCTGCTGATGCAGCATTGTCGAATAGCATCACAGCGCATTCGGAGGAAAGCGCAGCAACATCAGTTCACAGACGCCCTGTGCTGCAGACATCACCCTAGGAGTGATGTGGGGAGAGAGCGCCATCTACCCACCTGGAGGGAGCAGGGCAAATTTTGCTCCCTCGGAGCGCCGGCAGCTTGATGGCAAAGCTGCATGTGAGGGGGTTCGAACCTGCGACCTCCTGCTGATAGTGGCAGCGCTTTAGAGTGCTGGACCACTCGGCGCCTATGTTTGGCACTTTATGTGCATTACATGCAAAGTATCAAGCAAGTATCTGTACAGGCACAGATTTTTTTTTTTTACATTTCGGTAATCAGTAGTACCAAAACATTTCGGTCGGTATCTTTTTGGTATTGAATTGAAACACAGTCAAACTGAGTGTGTCATCATTCCCAACATCTGAGGTGCTTTATACCCCTCCTTTATACCCCAGAGCACAGCTTTATACCCCTCCAGCCCACTCCTGGCATTGGACACAGTGCCAA